>NW_025782182.1:0-34419 GCF_021130785.1 Homalodisca vitripennis
CAAAAGTGTTACAATAAAATTTAAAAATTTACCCAAAACCCGAGGGATTTTGGTTTTCTTTTAAAATTTCTCCCCATACGGTATTAAAATTTAAATTGAAACCAATCAAATCTTTAGCAACATTCATACGTTTTGGCAGAAATTTTTTCCCATTGAGAAAGCATACCTCAAAAAAAACCGTAAGCTTTTTATAATTTTGTATTAAATTTTAAAATTTTAATATAAATTACCAAGGGAAAACTTTTAAAATTTGCTTTTTCAGGGTTTTCTATTTTTATCTTCCGAAAATTTTTCTGGGGCGTAATCTTATTATAAAAAAAAAAAACATTTTAAAATTTAAATTTTTTTTCCCTCTTGAAATTTTATAATTTTTTTTATTTTTAAAGCGGGGGTAAAAGGGCTTTTTAAACCCGAAAATTTTAAAATCTAAAAATTTTAATTTTCCCTTCCGTTTTGGGCGGCATTTATTACTAAAATTTTTTCCATTTAAAATTCTTTTTGAACTTAGGTATTTTTAAACCCGCAGATTAAAAGGGTTTTTTCCCTTTAAAAAAATTTTTTTCAAAAATTATGTTATCCCTCCTAAAGTAACACATAAAACAATTTTCGCATCATCTTACTTGCCGAAAGCTTTTGGTACCTTAAAACCAAATTTTTTTACCGTAATATTTTGTAACCTCTTCGCGGGATAAAATATCTTTCAAACAAAAAATTATTTCAGGGTGAGGATCCCTAAAAAAATTTTTTAACTATATTATTTTTCCCTTATTGGTATTCCCCCCCCTTCTATCCCCCTTTTATTGAATTAAATTTCAAGAAAAAGTTTTTTCTTTCAACTGACAACACTAAATAAAAAAGCATTTTAATTTTTTCATCCAATTTGTTTTCCCTAGTTAACTTTTTTGGGGTTTGAACAAATTTTTGCGTATCTAAAGTCAAATATCAAGCCCCAAAAGGGAAAGGGGTTTCCCTTTAGACACAGTTTATTTTTGTGATTTAAGGGAAACATTTGGTGGCCCCCTTTTACTTTATTTCGCTTTGGGATTTGCAAAAATTGAGGGGGAAAAGGCCCCTTTTACGATATTAAACCTGGTGATCAATAATTTATGTAGGGCCGATGGAATTGAAATTATTCAGTTTTTTTTGACATGTAAAACATGGGGTTTATATTGAAAAAAACAAAAAATTTTGGGTTGTTTTCCCACAAACCCTAAGTTAAAAAACCCCAATTTCCGCTTTTTTAAACCCAAATTTTTTAAAATTTTTAAGTTTCCTAAATGTCCCCCCAAAATTTTTTTTAAAATAAATTAGGTTCAATTAATCAAATAAATTCCCTTAAAAAAAATTCATTGTGGGAAGTTAAAAATTTCTAACCGAAAAATTTAAATTTATTCTAAAGTTTCAAACCCTTTAAAAGGAGGTAAAATTTTTAAAAATTTTCCTATTTAAAAAGTTAAAACAAATTTAAAACGAAAAATGTTTTAATTTTTTTTAAAGGAAACATGTTTTTTTTTACGGTATTAAACCTGAAAATTTTCCCTTGGGGTTTTTCCCCGAAAAATTTTTAAGGGGGGAAAAAAACAAAAAAATTTTTTTTTTTGAAGTTTTTTTTTTTTTTTTTTTTTTTTAAATTAAAAAAATTTTTGGGGGGAAAAAAAATTTTTTTTTCAAAATTTTGTTTTTTAAAAAAAAAACAAATTTTTTTTTTCTTTTTAAAAATTTTTTAAAAATTTTTAAAAAAAACCCTTTTTTTAAAAATTTTTTTTTTTTTAAAAATTTTATAAGGTTTATTTTCCCCCTATTTTTGATATACCCTTTTTTAAAATTTATTTTTCCCGTGTTTAAATAATTTCCCAAAAAATGAAATTTTAAAAGACATTTTCCAAACCCCTTTAAAAAAATTAACTACAAAACGTGATAGAATAGTAGACACTGTGCCACTTATTTGGGAGCCAAAGTGTTTAAATTGTAGTTGACTACTCTGTAGTTTTCAACTTTTGTTCCAGGACCAATAGATTAAAAATTCCCCGATGCAATTTGCTTTATTTTACAATATTTACTAAATATATATATATATACAAGAACGTGTATGTCCTCACTCAACAATCCAATCCCATGACACGAAACAATTATACAAACATATCACTTTTTTAAACAATAAATAATAATAAATGGTTTTACGCGGTTTCCAACAAGTGTAATGATAAATGATAGAAGCTATTAGTTGAGCGCGGTGATAGAAATGCCTTTACCTTCTGTGGTGACAAATTCCTATCCGCTCCCATTACAATTAAACACAGTCACGCTAAAACCACACTCTGAAATAGCTGGGAGAAGCATAACTTTTTAGCACCGATTCCATGTAGTAAAACTGCATGATGGCTCACCTTCACCCTACATTGTACGTGTAAACTTACAAACTGCATGTAAAAAAAACATAAAATAAGCTATTCTGTAAAACAGAGTTGGAAACATAGGGAGTAATTTATTTTTTTACTCCATAAGATGTTACAGTACATTTGTACATGGGTCCTGTGGTGAATCATGACTAGCTAGGACTTCTTCATGGTAGTTAAACTTTTTCAAATTACTGCTTGTTCAGGTTATTTTTATAATCTATAGATGTTAACATTTAACTAATATGCAAACTTATAAAAAAACCAATTACAAATGGGAATATTCTAGTTTAAATTCTGAATAGCTTATTTCTCTTTAATAAATAAACAAAATATCAGAACAGTGGCGAACTTTTCGGATGTGGATTACTAACTATTAGTTATTACCTGCTATTTAACATTTCCTCCTACAGCATAAGATTGAAAGTATTGAGATACGCAACCTCTTTTATAATTATATACATTTTAATAAGTATATCCGCATTCTCGAATTATTTAAGACCCATAAAATCATGTCCAAAGTCTGCACTAAAGTTTAAACAACAAGCATAACTGGAAAAACAAGAAACTTCGGAACTAGAAAAATTGAGATTCGTATTTCCAATCAAATTATATCTAGAACGGTTTTCAAATCGATTTAACGGGTTAGGTGCTTTTGGACAGGTTAAGTTCATAACAACACACAAACAGGTGAGATGAGTTAATGTGTGATTACACGTGGCGGGAAGCTGTTGTCGAAGTTGGCTGGAGCACAAAATTGTTGATTGATCGATTTTTTCAAAACAACTGCACACCACGGATAGTTATTGGAGAACGAATAGTAAACTTTAAACAGTTACCCATTTATTTCCTGTTCGTAAATAAAAAAATTAGAAAGCATTTCACTCTGGGGGTGGTTAAAAAAGTATTTTTTCTGCTGTGGAACACAGGTCTCGCGAGGACTTTAAAGATTGCTTGAAGCTTCTTTTATAAATAAAGCAAACATTAATTTAAATAATTGTGGAATGTTTCTTTTCATGGGGATGTGGCTACGCCATAAGTGGAAATTTTTTTATTATTTGTCTAAAATAGATAGCTATGAGCGAAATGCGAAAAAAATCATAGTAGAAATAAAATAAATTTATACAACAACAAACTAAGTTAACGATCATATGAACATTTTAAATTTATTAGTGTGACGCCAGACAAATGTAGCCTAACACTATGAGTACCACTCATTCAATTCTATGAAGTTAAACTCTTGGGTTGATTTTTATTTATTTGCTCACTGTATATAAAACCTCAAATTAATGGGGGGGGGGGGGGGAAAAACAGGGATTAATGAATTCAATGTTTCTAGAAAAATTTCATCCTGAAGAGTTTAAAATTTTGCATGGTACAAGCATATTCTACATTATAAAATTGACTGAGCGTGTTTTGGAAATCAATCACTTTAGTAGGCCTGACATAATGTTTTGTTTTAGTTTTGGCGAGGGAATGATAAAACAATCTCGAGGTAAAACGAGCCGTGTACTTGAAAAGTTTCATGCAAGGCTCGGTGGGAACCTGTTTTACGTGAAGCATCGTTATGGCATTTATATACAAACCAGTACATACATGTAGGGTTTTTAAAATGAAAATGCTGATACGCCTGTAATATGATTCTTAAACAGATTGTAGATATCCATCAAAAAAATGTTCATCCATATTTATTGAAAATAATTTTTAATATCTAGAGTCTATTATTTAACGTATAAAACCTTGTTATGAATCAGGAAACTTTAAAATGACATGCTAGGGGTGATTTTGTAATTTGAAAAATTTTAAAAATACCCCTCTTCTAAACCGCTTTTTAATAAAGGGTTGTGAAATTTTTTCCCAAACAAAAAAGTATAATTTTATAAGTATGGGTAAATGTTTTAACACTGATATCCGTCAATCCGTTTGGAAAATAATCCAGGCGTACCAGTGACTTAAGTTAACCTTTTACATGTAAGGGGGTTGTTTTACTCCAGTAACTTTTTGCCAAGATCAATTGTAGGAGATATTTTGTTCCATGCCCATCGTGTTTTTGTTTGTGAATTTTAACTTTATCAAAATGACATGTCACAAGATATAAATGACAGGTGGTTTAGCATATTTGAAAATTTAAAGTTGACTCCTCCCCCTTTAACTTCTCCTCTAAAAAAAGGGCCGGATGGAAGTATTTGTATCCTTAAAAAAAAATCCAAAAAAAAAGTATTTCTAAATATTCTATTATTGAAGATTGTACATCCGATATCTCAATTCCGTTTGGGGAATATATTCTCAGGCGTATTCAGGACTTAATTTACTCGCTGTATATTATAAAATATGACATTGTAGTAATCATATGTATATTCTGAAGTTGTTACTTACTAGTAAATCACTGTCAAGTGGGAAGCCACTTCCTTAATTATGTAAGCTGTTCACCCCACCTAATATCGTGATACAAACGCAACCTGAATTAGAGATACGTAACAGGTAATGCGCGATAAAGCAGCTGGTTGTAATTGAACCGTATTATGTGTTTAATATCCTGTTCATCTTTAAGCAAGAGCTTGAAACTGTTGGATATTGTTGCTCAAAGGATACTATAACAGTCCTATCTGTACAATTCGCCCCCGATGCGTTGTTTATTGGCTGGGGATAGATCCTGATTAAGATACAACATTTACACTGCAATACATTTAGAGTGTGAATATATTATCACACTTCAATTTTGTGGGGATTAATAGTTGTAAACTATTATCACTTTGATTTACATTTTATAGCTTTTCATAACCAAAATATTAAACGATGAAAAAATAATACACTTAGCTCCTTTTTATACAACAAGCAATAGTTTACTTTCACACTTGGCTAAGCGTAGGCATACTCTCGCTGATTTATACCGTAATCTCTAGAGCGCAGTGAAAGTGGTAGTACAGAATTATGCAATCTCACCTTTAAGACTACACAGCGCGTATGATATACGATGACTATGTCACATGAATAAGATTCTAGCGTCTCTGCAACATATATTCACACACACTTATCACAACTTATATCATTTGTAACTACAGCACACTCCAACCCAAGATAGGGCTCCCGAAAAATCTAATTATTGCGCATTTTTTGGTATTTCATCACATAAGGCGTCATATGAAAATCTGTATGTAAGCATTTCTTTTCTTGCTCGAATACAAATTCGGAACACATGAACACAATGTTATTATTTGAAGTTAGACAGCTGCTCTCTATTGCGTTATAAAAATTATGATTTTTGCTATGAAATCAGTTCTAGTACTATTGTTTCTGTTGTGCACACAGAAACATCTATACAGTTATCGTAGCTCACAACGTTCATTATAGGCAGTTATTTAAAAAAAACCCACACCCCATAAGCTAATATATTACTGAAGAACCTTCAGAGCAGAACTCGGACAGATGAGTTTACAAACCTTTAACTCGAATGCAGAACTTAAAATTTAAAATTGTTATGAACATGAATGCATTATACTAAATATAATAAATAGTATAATATAATTTTTTAAAATGTTCTAATAAACAGACCAACCTCGGTATTACCTGTAAAATAAAATTTAAATTAGTTTCCCGCAACAATCTTGTCCAAATTTTTAAACGCTTTAACATTGTTCGCTTTAACACTACATTCACTAGTCTACTCATTCTTTCTTTTCTTTTAAGATTGTTCTATAAGGCTAACGTTAAGTTGGGTGTTTGTTGCTGCAAAAATTTATGACTTAAAAAACACGAAATATTTTAAAAAGTAACTAGGTGGTTTTTTTATTTTTATAATCCATGCCAGACTACGTAATCAGAATTTTTGCCTTCTTCGTCTGTACCAGTGGTAAATAGATTGCAGAACTTTTTTCTCTACTGGAGTTAGCGTGTGTAACCCGGTTTGTTGTAGAAATTATTTTATAACTTGTCATTACGTTGTTATTCGTTTAATAAAACTTCTCGTTGTATGCGTTATAAAAATAATCTGGATATAAAAAGTAATAATGTAAACTTTAAAGGTTTTAAATATTGTTCAAAATGGGAAGCCATTTTAATAAGTTTTTTAATAAGAAATCCAAATGAATCAACTGTGTTTATAAATATGTTATAAATACACTAAAAAGTATATAAAATAAACTTTATGCTTTCTAAGGTTAATTATCACATTGTAAAAATGTTGCTAATAGATTAACATATTTTGATTGAAAGGTTTTCGTATTACACAGTATCAAGTAAATTATACTAAATTGGGCCATAAACTTTTAATTATTTTAAGCAGCTGGGTGTTTTAATTTAACAACAAATACAACACTGAAAAACCTCATACTTTATTAATAACTCTTTTACATGTAATTACACGTTTCTATGTTTCCTCTAACATCACCGCAATTATTGCAAACTGATTATTACAAACATTTTTAATTTTGAGTTAGGATTCAATTTAATGAACACTGTTTAAAGGTTCCCAATATGCAGTTTTAGTGTCAAATACTTAGTTATAGTATAGCTAATTTAAAATAACTGCGGTTCAGAATTATGTCAAATTTAGGGCCATTTGTTTAGCCATAGGTAATACCAAAACCTTAAGAAAAAAATTACATATATATGGATTATCAGTTGGAAAGGGACACACATTACAAAATGTTTTGTATCTATATAAAAGGATTGGATAAAAAACCAAGATAGTCTAATAAAAATAATTTTAATAAAACATTTCCTGTTATTTTGAAAATAATAGAACTTAATTGGAAAAATATGTCTTTTTCTGACATAGCACATCTTGACATGGGCCAGTTAAACCCAAGGTTTTTGAAACAAATCGTCCAACACTATGTAATAGACATATAGAAATCGTTTTACATGCTAAACAAAATTTGGAAATTGGAAAAAACATTATGGTATTTTTAGTTTTAGAAATCACTCAATAAAATTTGAAAATATCTTATACACAGCCCAAACTTTTTGTTACAACCCCTGTATATTATATGAAATGGTTAAATTAAATTATTCTGTAGTTTTATCTTATCTAAATTATTAAAAAGTTTTTTTAAAAAGCTGATGTAGTTAAAGTTTCGGAAATAAGAAGTTGCTGTTAGTTATCAAGCTAAACTCTATGCTTTCAGACTATAAAAAAATGTAAACACCGCAAGTTGAAAATAGTGGTTAAAATAATTCTACTAATATTGTTATTTGGCTGTCGTAAGAACATGATTATACAGAATAGTTGAATATATTTAACAAGCTCATTTCAAATCAATAATTTTTGTGATGCTATACATGCAAATTTTGGACCTAGAAGTGATTTTTATAGGCCCAAGTAGAAGAGGTTGCTCCAGAGAGAAGAGGGTTTGAAGATCGTGTCAGTGTAACATTGTAGTGCAACTTAATTTTGCCCCTGGATGAAAACCAATGAGAATGCCTATTTACTTTTTTTTTATACATTGCCACAACAGTTTTGGTTGTTGATTGAATTGGCAGAAATGATAAAAAATATTTTCGTGTTGAACTTCAAACGTTCAGGACCTTCACGTCGCCGACTATTTTTGGACCTCTTTCACACACAAAATGATACTCCAGGCAGATTTCAGGAGTCAAGTTTGCGGTTAGCATCTGCTGCCACGTAAGGACGAAGCATTGATAAAATACCTTCGCACCCATAGCTCACACTATGTGTACATTGGACTAATGTGTTTGGCCGTGGGAATTACATGATTTTATTGTAAGGAAAAAGTGTCGAAAGATAAACTATAAACAATTTAAAATAAATAAAATAAATTTATGCGCAAAAGATATATTTTGTGTGTGATTGGTTGGAGAATTGCAAGACAATTTTAACAGTTCAACACTTATTTTACAAATTGAACCTAGTAACAAAATAGAGAAACTTGTTAAATAAGGCAAATCGTATTTTTAATTAAAAATATGGAAGGATAATAGTATTAGTTATACTGGTGTGTTTAACGTTTTACAGGTTATTTCAATTATGCTAACGCGTTCGCAAAGTAGTACCTGGGAATGATTATAACTGGAAGTCTACCAGTTTATCACCAAATAGTGACAGAGTGATTACTCATTAATTATAAACATATTGACGAGAGGATTGGCTAAGAGGTCGTAAACAAACACCGTTCTCTTCTTCCTTTTCTTTTCTCGTTCATCCCTCCTCACTATCGCAACTCCGTCCGGCTTAACATTCTAAATCCTTCTTCTAATATTCATATGGTGGTAAATGTTCTTTTTGGAATATAAACATGTGTAAATACATTTTTAAGCTGCTGGTGTATAATCTGAAAATACTATTACATGCAATAATGACTACAAATCTATAAACAGTCTTGAATGCATAGATGTGTATCACGTATATACCTGTCTCTTTAGTAACTGTTTTTATATTAAGTTTCCGCCTGAAACAAAAGCATAAATCAATCATACATTCATACCACTACTGAACAAGTTTTGCTGCTCACCTTGCGTATCGGAGACTTAAACGTCGAGGTTGTCCCCTTTTGTAGTTCATTCAGAAATTCAGTAATTTTGCGTCTTCAAGCGGAAGCATTTCCCGTAAATGTCCGAAGTATAATACAACACTGAACGGTTTAAAGTTGAATGGTATCAATTATTTCTGCATTCAGAGGCTTCAAAAATTTTTCCAGTAGGAAGAGGAAGTATGCTGCACTGCTCCCAAAGGGTCGGTATACCGAGTAAAACTAGACCATATTGATATAATCTTTTTATTACAACATCTTGAAATTTGCATTTAGTTAATATGCCGTACATGAACATACATTGGACTGCTCAGCTTTGAGTGACAAAATCAGTTTTTGCTCATCTTTTACTAGTTGTAGTGCCCTTTCTTGGGCAAGATATAAGTAAGCCTAAAAGTGAACATTAATTGGAAAGTATAAAGATTTGTATGTTTAAATGCCTAAATTGAATTTGAGCCTAACAGCAATTGGCAGCTCCATATAAATTTGTCATGAAGCACAACTTGGTGGATGATAAACAACTTTGTATTGTCCTGACAAAATTAGCAAACACACAAACCGACATTTTTGTTTGTGCCAATCACCAAGTAGCTACGCCAAAAACATCATGCGCGGCCCAATTCCCTCTTAACGTATTTATAGCCGGGTAATATTGCCTCTTGCTTTAGTTTGATAGGTCTTCTAGCTTGTTTTTTTGAAGTAAAAGAACGTATAAATTCTATAAATATTCTGCTTGTTCTATCTTCAGGTTATTCTGTTAGCTTAACTTTTGAAGCAATTTTTTTGTTTTAAGTAGATTTATTTTCAATATTAAACGAGATACCATATTTAGTTAGTTTCCGGTTTTATTATTTACACCAAATATGTGCCCCATTACTATGTGTTATTTTATAAAGTCAAATGTGTATTCTTTTTTTCCAGGTCGAAATTAAGAAAGCTAAGTTTTAGACATTATAACAGTAACGTTAAATAATATCAAAAGGCTAAAAGCTATGAGTCCATAATCCATTAATTTTAAATGCAAAAATAAGATTTAATATTTTACTGTATTTAAAAATATATGCACCATATAAATGCGTTGTTTACTACATTTTGATCAGAACATACTCTTAGGCAATATATTTAAATGCAAGGTGGCTAAGAACCTGAAAATATCAATGCACAAAATGAGATTTTTTGGTAGAAAAGTTCTAAAGTTGTTAATCATTGTTTGCACATCATGCCCATAAAGTTGGGATTGGACTCTAATATAATTCACATAGTGGCGAGAAAATCTAAAGTTAAAATAAAATTCAGAAGGGAGACAAATTAGCGAAGCCTACGCAATAAGGTGACATCAAGGAAATCAAAAGGGATGTGTACTCAATACATAATCTCAAATGATGCCGTCAAAGGCTGAATGGTAATATATTTAATTTTTTAGCAATGTTCTGGATGATAAATATTTAAAATTACTATTTAGATTATTCCACGGGTATCCACAAGAAGTTGTGTCAATAAGGTTGTGAGAAACGTATCAATTCCTTTCTTCGGTAAGATATTAAAATGGTTTCTTTAAATGCCCAAGTTAAAAATTTGTCATTTGACTACTCATATTAATAATTTTTAAGAAATTGAAAATGATTTATATTGTTTACAACATATGATCTCCACACCCACATTCTCTGTTGGCCTCAGACATAGGCTTCAGCTTTGAGTCTGGCAGCTAATTAAAAAAATTTTTTTTTAACACTTTTAGTTGAGATAGACATATAAAACAATCCATAAACAAAAGCAATTTGACACAAAAATGACGCTCAGCTAGAATTTCATGTCGGATATCATAAAACAATCACAAGGAAATTATGTCTCTGTAGATACTTAGTTTTGAGCTAAGTGTGGGGATAAAATATTTCTTGAGACAAATCTTGCGCCGTAATAAATAAATATTTGTTGTTCATTAAATTAGTCTTCATACCAGTGTTTAGGATTATTACAACGCAAAAGTGCACTGAAATCAAAATCTTTTTACCTACTTTTAACATTAACTAAGCATGTACCATAGTTTTACTCAGTTTTCCTACATGTAAATAAAACTTTAAGCAACATTTAAAGTCAGTTAATTGTTTATATATTTCGCAGAAAGACAGACATATAAACAGAAATAAAATGTTTTCGGTATTTTGAGTTGTTAAGCTTTTCTGACACTCAACTAATGAAAGATGTGTTCGCATATGTAAGCCTACAAACTGCTGTTATTATGCGCTATTCTAACATTTTAATTAAGAAGGACTCTACATTGATGTATTGTGTATAAATATACTACAATCTACTAATATTTGTGTAATAATTAAAGGCTTTGACACAATCGCAATGTGCCGTCGCCTATGTTTGATATCCGTGCGTGCTATCTGGTTATTACTGCTGTACCGATTGCAATGTTTGGCATGTTACAACAATAATATAACCAATTATATTCCAACCTTGACGTAGGAATTATTGTGTTTCTATTACAGTTCAAACCTCTCGTTGACAACCGATTATCGGTCGTTACGTGAATTATTGGACATTAGCAGTCTCTGTACATGGTATATGTACTCTAAATTAGAAAATCAATACGGAACTGTACAGTATAACACAACTGATTTTTATTTACGACAATTTTCTGCAGTCTTGACGGGAATTAAAAAACGTTTTTTAGAGATAGCACTTTAAAATAAAGGATATAGAGTTTCACACTGCTGTCTAGCGTGATACGTTTGTTGAATGAATGTGCGGAAGAAAATATAATTGCAGTAGTTTAGATTACATTATTTTAGACGGTTTCGATTTTCAATCCACTAACAACCTGTTAGTACTGGTGGAAATATTCCTTGGTACGTAGTTTTAGGTTATGCGGTATTGTTTTATACTTTTTGTTCAATTTAAAAATAGGCAAGAGGCCCCAATCCCACATCGTATTTTTAAACGGGGTGGTTGGATTGCTGTGACATCGTATAAAATAAAGACATAAATAATAAACTATATTACAAGCCTCTTATATATAAATAGTTTTGAGAGATTTAAAAGTCAAGGATTGAGGAAAGTATAAAAAAGAAAGGCGTTTTTACAACTGAAGTTTATATTCAAGAATAGTAGTTTATGGCACTGGCTGGGTATAGTCTGATTAGCTAGGTGGATCAAAAGAAACGAGTATATAAGAATTCAATTCTTTGAAGTAAAATACAGGATGGCGCAAAAGTCACTGGACAGTTGGTTAAAACAAAGACTAGATTTATTTGAAATTATTTTTTATTACAAACAATACTGACTATTATTTTTTATATTCAAATTGTTTTCCGTCTTCATTAATACATCTTTGAAGTATTTCTGGAATACTGTTACATACTCTACGGCATAGTGTGGGATTATTGTCCAAATCATAAAATGCGTCATGTATGTAGTCTTTCAGTTCGTCAATAGTATGAGGCTTTCGAGAATAAACAGGGTCCTTTACTACTTCCCATAGGAAAAAATCCATTGGTGTGATATCTGGTGAACGTGGTGGGCATGTCGATATCTGCCCTTCGACCAATAACTTTTCTTTTGAAACGTTCGTTTAAATAATCGCGAACGGCAGTGGCGTAATGTGGTGGAGCACCATCGTGTTGCAAGTTTTTGACACGTGTCAGCTTTAAACAAGTGTCACAGATGAACTTACTAGTTCGATTGCTGTGTGTTTTCATTGCATTGTATTGCCAATTTAAAAAGGCATAATTACCAACATTTAGTAATATCAACATCACGGACAAAAACTATTGTACTACGTCTTGCTGTTATTTTTTTCTTCTTTTAACCAACTGTCCAGTGACTTTTTGCGCCACCCTGTATATCAGTATCCTATGATAGTCTTGAAATCTAATCAGTTGAAAATGTGATCGAAATACCACGCATTGGACTTTTATATCTGACCCATAAATTTGTAGTTGCATAAAAGACCGAAAGCTATGCAGAATTCCACGTTACCTGAAATTTTTGTACTCTATTTGTTAGTAGATGGTAATACACGAAGAGTATGGTTGCACATACCTACTTTTCAATGAATGTTAGACCCACGTACAATTCAAAAGTCTTTTTATTGGATTTAGAAAAAATCATGGAATTACACTGTTCGTTTTGTGGGAGAGGGTTTCACGGAACATGTCCCTTAACTTCCAAACTTCCATGAATAAATTCATACAACTGTTTTCTATCTTCTCTCATTATAGAATTAGTTTGTTACCAAAAAACCTTTATATTTATATTTTTAAAAGCACAGCGGAGCATCTTGCCCAAACTTCTAAGTACTTTTTCATACATTCTCCATTTTTACCAAATCTCTTCAATTATTATCATATCTACTCATGATCACATTTATGTCAAAATAGGAATCTATGTCTACACACATTAAATCCAACTCGAAATTATGCTCTATCCACTTCAAAGGACTTAAAAACAAAAAGGACATTTAATTCCAAATAAGGTTAACTGTTTATTTGTGAGAATAAAACGGTATATAGGGATTGGAGGATATGCTTTATCAATATCCAATTTTATTTAATTGTGCCTGTAATCTTGTACAGCCCAGTTTTTTCCATTCTATTTTAAGGATATTTTAGATAAAAGTAAGTTTGAGCTTAAAAATATTACAAACATATACAGTTGTATGTGGTTATTTAAAAGTGTAATAATCTCAGCTAAAAGAACTTAAGTTTAAGTTTAACTAAGGTGGCCGTTAAATTTGAATTGAAATAGGAATAGTTCCTGGATGGTTCTAGACGATTGATCTGTACAGCCACATAGCATTTCCATTGCTATGAATTGGCTAAGTTTTGTAAATATGTAACACAACTTCTGCTACAGGGTCATAATCACCAAAAAAAATAAAAATAAAAAAATTAGAAAAGGTCAGTCCGCGCGGACTGACCGGCAGAAGTGACTACTTTCCTTTTAACGAGCTGTGAATATATTTCTTGGGAAAATGTGGCGTTTGCATAATCATTAAATGGGATTATTTATTGATTTATATTCATATCCCAGGTTTTTATTTAATGATTGAGGCAACATATATATATATATTACTATAATATAAATACGTAATATATAGTATAATATATAGATAGTAGTATATATATATAAGTAGATATGAATATGGCGGAATCTAGCGCACTTTTTGGGACATGACAGAAAATCAAGGGAAAATACTAGTTTAACAGGACTAATAAACGAATCTGTAAAATCAAAACAGGTAAGGCGGGGGGGGGGGGGGGGGGGGGGGGGCTGGTTCTAGCTCACTTTTGGGAACAGGGACGGTAAATCAATGAAAAATACTGTTTAACAGGCACAATAAACGAATCTGTAAACTCCACCGAAATGAAAAAATTACCGAATCTATAGCTGTTTGCTTCTACTTTCTTTCTTGAGCTGTTCCAAATCAATCTTATTTGAAAATGTACTGCTACGGACGGAAAAATCCTTCTACTCTAACAAAATTGGATAGTAACACAGGTCCTTTATCTTTAATTAGTCTTCTTTCCCAGTCTAACAACCAAGTGTAATTTTATTCAATTTTTTGATTTAAATTCTCTTTAAATCATTATTTCTCATGCCCACAACACAGTCAAAAAAACTTCGCTGTTCGGCAAGTGTACTTTTACCAAGTCTTCCAACTCGGCCATTATTGTAAACCCGAAAATTTATCTTTCATTAACTTCTCTCCAAAGTTTCAACGAATTCTAATGTTTGTTCTTTTTTTTTTCCAATTCATTATAACACTTCTCTATAGCTCCTTTAAAACATACATTTCTCCAATAATCATTTAACCTCTTTCCAGAGAACCTTACCATTTAAATAGAAAAAAAAATTTTAAAGACGGCAAAAAAATTGAAAATTTGCTAAAACAATCACTCGAGAAGTCGAGGGAATTGCCAACATTCTTCATTGTTTGACGCAAGGTTCTTCATTTTACTTTCTCCCAAATGTTACCTATAAAAATCATCGAGGATTTTCTGGCTTTAAACAATCGCTACACAAATTCCCACCCACCCCCACCCCTCCCAGATAATGGAAAAAATCCCACCCCCCCATCCCCCCCCCCCCCCCCCCCCCCGCCCCACCCGCCCCCCCTCCCCCCCCAACCTCCCCACAGGTAATATCTTTTCATAAATAAACGTGGTGTATCGATACCCTACAAACCTAATGTTATTCTTTGAAAAAGGAAAATAATTTTTGTCAAACGGTTCCAAGAGATAAGTAAAAATTTTTATTCTGTTTTCTAAAATTCTGTAACAAATTTTTGTTTGTTTTTCATCTCCCGTATTGTAATTTTATAAGCAGATTATTCGAAATGTGTTAGTTTATTTTCGTAATTTCTTAGGTTTTAGGTCTTTCGTACAAAATTAAAATAACTACACATCTCCTAACAAACTAAATAATTTTTTTATCAATAATTTCTCCTCTATTAATAACACTATGTAAAAAAAGCAGTTGGCATTTATACTCTTTTTTTCCATTTTAAAACAGAAATGATTTTTATTGTTTTAAATGGAGATTATGGAAGTTTGGAACTAACTCCTGCCGAGATATAAATTTGTTTTCCAGCGCAAATGTTTGTGTTTACATTTCTAACAACAGAGATAAATAGAAATAATTTTCATTCCTAATTTGTACAACTATTTTAGGAATATTTATAGTCTATGGATTAACAAAAGATTATTCCGGAAGAAAATCAGAGATTTTTCATCAAGCGAAACTCTGCTGCAGCTCTAAATTTTTTAGAAGTATTAGAAGGAACCAGGTATGAACCGCCAGCACAGAACTACATATGAAATTTTAGCTAAATTATTCCTCTGATTCGCGCACATTAAATAAAACAAATCCCACCCAGTCCCCCATCTCTACTAAATAGTCCATTCAAAACAACCATGAACTCACGCCATCCCCATAAAAAATCACTCATCTCCATCGTTTCTCCCCCGCCACCGTTTAAAAGAACTTACCACAGGAAATGCGAGACCGAGTTATAAAGATCTTCTTGAATTACCCTAAATATGTTTTAAACAAATGTTGATATGTTTTCCATTAAAGTGAAAACGAATCCTTAAAATGAAAAAAACGAATTCAGAGAAAGACTTTTAAAGTACTAAAAAAGTGTTCAATGACAATTTATTACAGACAACTTAGATAGTAATAAATATAGTTAAATGTAATAGGGAGAAGTTTTGAATTAAATAAATATGAAAAATAAGACAAAATATTCCGAATTTATTACAAAATAATAACTAAAACAACCAACAATCTTGACATTTTTCATCGCTTTTTTAATGCTAAAATTTTCATTGCTTATTTTAGTTGAAATGTTAGAGAAGCACAATATCCATACTGACAAGAAATATGCATACAGGCTAGTTTTTTTAACAAAGTTCCTTTGTAAACAACAAGATTTATCCAAAGGAATTTAAGTAAGATGATCACGCTTTTATTTTGTTTGTTTAGATTGGGATAAATTATATGGAAAAAACATTTACGTAATACAGATATATTGGTGTGTAGAGCGTGTGGTGTCCTGAGCGAAAAAAGAAAAGAGAAACGTTTGCTATTCAGCAATTCATTACGATATAATGAAAGGACATAACATAAATGAATATGATTGTGTCTTTGGGTGTCCTAGTGTTTGTTAGTCGTTGCGTGTATGCGACCGCACGTATGGGGAATCGAACATCACATTCAACTTCTACGGTGTCCTATTGTTTAGAGACTGTGGCCCTGCACTGCTTTACTGTCTCAACTACACCAAGTTAATGGCTAGGAGCTGTTAAAATTCCGGTCTAGACCTCTGGAATTTTTTTGTATCCCAAGGTTCATATTATTTTCTTTGGTAACATACTGTGTAGAAGTTTGATGGAGAGATACAATATAGGGAATTTTGTTTGTCCGGGGTGTTTTGTAAGTGCCTAATGGTTGTATTAATGAATGGAATGTGAATGGATGAATGTAATTGAAACGAATTAAGGAAGAGAAGGACGTTCCTAAGGAATAGAAAGTGGAAAGGTGAGGAAGCAAAATGGGCTCGCGCCATCCACAGTTTGTCATTACTTCGGGCTTGTTACTATAGTCATTACACCTATGGCCACTCGTGTAAAGTGACTTGGTCCCCAACCACTGAGAAGGACGA
This sequence comes from Homalodisca vitripennis, assembly GCF_021130785.1. Taxonomy (NCBI): domain Eukaryota; kingdom Metazoa; phylum Arthropoda; class Insecta; order Hemiptera; family Cicadellidae; genus Homalodisca; species Homalodisca vitripennis. The sequence continues at coordinate 17,055 of NW_025782182.1, forward strand.
CAACCATGTCTTACCTCAATAAAAAAGCGCGCCTGAAGCTCTCTGGGAATTTTGAACCCAGAACCTCAGGCTTTGAAGGGCAAGCGTCACTTACCAACTCGAGCTACAACGGAGAGTCTCGTAAATTTATAAGACTAATATTCTCTGCTATATAAGTTGTTCAATTAGGAGTGCGTAGTTTAAACAAATTTATTAATAATTTTAAAATTATTTCAAAAACCACTCAAACCGATTTTAAATGAAATTTGGTACACATATAGTAAATACTTAACCTCTTTTCGAACCTTAATCCCTTTATCCATCAAGCGGTGAAATCATCCCCTAGAATTTCTACTTAATCTCTCGCTCGCGCGATCTCATAAAGTACATTAATAAAAAAAATTATCCAGGAAAAATCTGAAACTTCTCAAAAACAATCGAGTTTCAACTTAAAAATTTCATGAAAATAACAAAAATTTTCAAAAACTACCCCAATCATCCCTTTATCTTAAAACTCTTATTATCTTCGAGAACTATTGGAGCTTTTTTTGCTGAAATTTGGGAATATATAGGATCAGCCGACCTACCTCGCTCGCGGCTTTCTAAAGTACATAAATAATTAAAGGGGTATTTTTTAAAATCATAACTTCCGGTCCAACCCTTTAAGATGACCTTGGAATAGTTTTTTTTGTTATATCCATCCCCATTTTTTAAGATATTCTTTTGAAATTTAAAAATGAAAATATCTTATATCAAATGTCTTTAACAATTCTGTAAGGTTTTAAAATTATCCGATGAATACATAGTGAAAATAAACGTTGAATTTTTACTTGAATTTCTCTAATATCGTTCTTAATCACATCATAGAAACCTAAAAATTTCTCAGAGGACCACAAACAACAACATAACAAATCGCCGTTTGTAAACAGCTTTTTGAAAATTCCATAATTTGAATACATTAAATAATCGTTCTTTTGAACCCAGAAAATATTTTGTCACAACTCCACTTTGTTGTAAATCCCAATGACATAATATAGGTCTTATTCGCTAAAAATTCCTTTAGGATTGGTAATACATTTCCTTAATTTTTTTTTCTTTTTTTTTTTATTTACAAGTAAAACTTTCTTAAAATCTTTGATACATTCGTGATACCAATGATTCTGGAAAAAGACCTCCTGAAATGTTTAAGATTTTGTAATTCAAATCTGGATAATAAAGAACCGTTTCAATTTTAACTTCTGATATTTTTTATCATTCAAATAAATTTTCTATCAAAACTTATTGAAGAGATTTTTTTTTTCCTTGATTATTCTGTCTATTCTGTATTGAAAACCTATGATAACGAACTTGGGATTGAAGATATTTCTATAAATATTTGTGATATCGAACGAAATAAGTTGTTTTCCGGAAATAACCTTTTTGTTTCAATACAATTTTTTTTTTTTGCCAATTAGCCACCTTTGAATTAAATCATAATGGTATTTGACTTTTTTGTAAATTTCATCAATCAACCCTTTATTTTACTTCGTAGATTTTATAATCAATCATTGGGAACTCTAATAAAAAAAATCTGTAATTGTTTTATTTTTTCCATCAACAGGCATAACATTTCCCAGTTGCAGTCTTTCAGAATCACATCATCGTCCTTCTGCTCTTATAAAACTATAGATAAAAGATCCTCCTTTATAGATCGGAATAGTAACATTTTCATTTCAAAAATTCCTAATCCAAAATGATGATAAATTTCCAGTCTTGCTTCAAAAACACCAAATTTAAAATCTGATTCATGATCGAAGATATTATAGTTTTTGAAAAGCCATTAGAAAAGTTTGAGAAATAACATCACTTTTTGAATACGAAATAGTTCCTTTAATTTGTGCTTAATTTGGCCACAGTTTTCGACTTCTTCTATATCAATTTATTGTGTTTTCTTACTTCAATCTTAGAAAATAAAAGAAAAACGGTAATAAAAAATTAATCGATTAATCTAACATTATCAGTTTCCAAGATATGCTTCTTGCACCCATCTAGTTTTGTTAAAGTTTCCAGAAATAAAAAACTGGAAGTTAGACGAGCAAAAAGTTATCTCCAAAATCAATATTAAAACTCAGTTCTTTTATACGGTTCATTCAAATGTTGTTTACATAATTGGATAGAAATTTTTTAAAACTCCGGCCCGTTTCAATATCACTAGCATATTTTTCTGTAGTCCGTCGCCATTTAATAAAAGAGAAAAAGTTTAGAAAAATTTTTAAAACATCATGTATCATTTTTTTCATCGATCTAATGTACGTTTTTCTAATAAAAGATATAAATTTTAGTAAAATAATTAAAAAGATTAGAGTCCATTTTTAATGATCTACTTTCGTTCATATTCAGGATTCTCTTCCTTAAAAATTTGTGTGGCGATCTCGGTCACATATTTTCAATAAAAATCGCACAGGAATAGTAACCCGCTATCTATAAAATTTGTTTCCAATCAACTGTATCTTTACATTTTCATCTCCAAAAACTTAATACTCTGCAAGTGTTGATAGAGACAAAGAACAGACATATGATCTTTTAATTGATAATGTAATATTTTTCTTGAATGAACTTCTGATGATAAAAGGTTTGATATTTTAGCAATGTTATACCAATTACAATATATGTTTACGTATAATCCTCATCATATCTTTCGGATATATTCAAATTTTTGAGAAATTGTCATCCCCCATAGTTCTTTTTTCAAATCTCTTTGGGGTGGTTTGCATGATAAAAAGATCGAAAGCACTTGTAACATGATCCCCGCCATCTCTATTATATTAAGAAAAAATTTCAAAAAGTGCAAGTTTTTTATAAATTGGCTCTTTTTTATTAGCGTTAACATTCAGCAAACATTTTCCCAGAAATTCTCTTAACTCCATTGATGTTTTGCATAGAAATTTAAATCTCTTTGTATAAAGAATCATTTTTTGTTTTTGCAGTTTTTTCTTTACATCTCACACAATATATGAGCGCCAATTTATATAAGGAAAATTAGATAGTCCCATCAATAGCCGCCTCAAATCCATTAAATCTGTTATCAATGTTTTCAAAAAGATTTTATTCGACATCGTTCTTTTAACAAATATTATTAAAGTTGTTCTTCTAGTTTATTTACTTTATCGAGATATAAAGAGTATCTGATCATCTAATACTTTTTAAGTAAATTCATTAATATGTGGTTTATTTTCCTCATTGAAAATGTGTATAGAAAATCTTCCAGAAATTTTGATAATTACTTCACCAACTAATTACATTAACATCATTTTTAATATGTATTAAAGTTTATCTTTCTTCATAGTTTATTTACTTTATCAAGTAATTCACCAACATCGTCTACTGTATCTTTTACTTCTTCCTCATCAAGTTTTTCATAGACTTCTGTTGTAAAATCTTTAACAATGCTGTTTATGAATCTCATAAATTTTGTTTTAGTTCCATTTAAACATTTTAATAAGGGATACTCCTAATTGAATCCATTACAACAACATCAACATGGATTAAATTCCTTTACTAACACCGACTAAGTTCTTTTTTTCCTTTAAAATAATCTAAGGCATTTTTAACATTCGGATCATGTAAATCAAACAATATCAGATGTTTTCTGATAATTTTAGAGGTTTTTAAAATTTGTTCTTTAACAAACAAACATCATGTTTTTGTCAATACCGAGGTGCGAACAAGAACACCCTGACAATTCTTTTATCTAAAATTATGCTAAACTAACATAATTACTTTTCAACTTTGATTGCTTCAGTAATGTTCATCAGCTTTTTTCGAATATGAGAGACATATAAAAATTGGTAAATAATTTTTTACACCATCATCAACTTCTTTTTCTCCAATGTTTTTTATTTTATCAGCAAACCTTCATTTGAACTCATGAAAATTGAGCAAGTTTGTTATCATATTCTGCTTTTAAAATCTTCAAATCATCGAGGACAGCAAACAATATCATGAATCTGGAAGGTTTTGTAATAAATTTTCCTACACTTGTTATCAAACTCATATTTCTCAAACTATCAAAATTGAAACTAATTATACTAGCAATGTTTGAATAAATTTGATGTGTTACCAAATACGGTCAAAAAATAGTTTTGTGGAATCCATATTTATTAAGGCAATATTTTGTTAACAACTTTCTCTCTTTAAAAATACTTTTGACCATTACCTCAGTGCTTTCATTCAACACAAAAATCACAATAAATGAAACCCACCCACCAATTGGGGGATCTTTAGAGTAAAGTCTTGAATTTTGAGAATCCAATGTTGGTAGTATAAACGCTTGATTTTTTCAAAATATTTAAATCACCATTCTATAGGGTGAGTTTGTCCTCAAATTCTTTTTCCCAAATACGAAATCACGCGAATAATATGCATTCTTATCAATTTTATCATACCAACAAATCCAATGTGGTATCCACTTCCCCGTCCAACGATAATCGTAGTCTAAAATTCACAATTCCACGAATTTCAAATTTCTTAACTTTCTTTATCCAGGTACATGTAATCTCAATCACATGAAGCATTCCTCCTTCTAAAATGTTTCAATTATTTTTTTCAGCAGATATATTCTTCCCAAATTCTTCCCCGAATGTATAAAGGTTTAAATATTTTATTTTTTCAATGTTTGATTTATTTTTTTTTACACGTAAATTCAACAGTGTTAAATTTTCATCTAATCCAGAGTCCTTGTACACCATCGTTCCAACTCTTATATATCTAACCAATTTAAAAAAATGTTTTCGAACAATATTGGAATCACATCCTTTTTAACGAATGGAGCAGCTTTAACGAAACATAAAGGTGAACAAACATTTTTAACACACTGGGAATATTTTCTGCCAAAATCTAATAAAATCTTTCAAAAGTCTCACCATTTTTAAGTTCTTTCATAACTGATTATAAAGAAGAATTCTATTCTGGTTACCTTTATGTTGTTTTTCTTATATGTTTGATTCGAGTTTATTGTATTGTCCTATTTGTTAAAAATATCTTATCTTACGCCACTTGTTTAGTTGATCTATTTTAAAATTGAATACTAGACGGGTATTTTTTTTCTTAAAGGCGGAATTTTATTTTTTCTTTCTGATTTTTTTGCTGTAAGGTTTTACAGTTCACCCTACCATTTATAATATACGTTTAAAAAATTTCAAGTTCTCTTGCGATTCCCATTCCCTATGTTATTCTCTATCAAAAACATTGCATCCAGCTGTTTGGCAAGCGCAACAAATCTTTCAACCTAAACTAAGCATCTTTTGATATAAAATCTATTCCTATTGCTTTATCCTTGCAAAAACTTATCTGCTAATATAGTCATGGAAATTTGTGGTACCCTCTATGTTTTGCATAAAAAATATCGTGTTTCCCATAGCAGCCTTGATACTAATTTTATTTATAGCCAGGCATCTCCTCTTTTTTTAGTCTTTTTTTTTTTCGAGTTTTTGGTGCCAGGCCCCCAGATACTGATAAGAGTTGTACGTGAAATTCAAAAGGTAAATTGGTTGATAAAAATCATCTCAAAAGGTCCACTAACCCTCAATCAATTAGAATGAACTTATTGCCCGGAAAAAACATCGTTTTTAAATTATTTAATTCCATCACAGAAGGGTTTTCTTTTTTTTTTTCCAATCATTTCGTCAAGGGTTTGTATCGAAATAAAATCTTTAAATAATCGCTTTCCTTTTTCGTTCAAAAAAAAATTTTTGGGTTGTTTCCAGCCTTTTTCTTGAAGCTTGTAAATATAAATTAAATAATTCCCATGCGAAGTTTGGTCAAATATCGTTCGATATATCTGCTATTCAATCTTAGTTATCACATGTATTTTTCTTCACACCCACCTGATCCCTTCGATTCGTTTGTTTCTTTTTTTTCCCCCAAATTGGTATATAATCAAAATTGAGAGATATTTTTTTACCTTTACCTTGACTTTGGTTTCTTAGTTGATTGGATCATTATTTTTGTAAATTGAATCAAGATTTCCATAAAAATTTCAGTATGACTTGTATTTATCAAGTAAGTCTTCTCTCAGAATATAAACCGTCTTTTGGAACATCATGTGCCCTGTTACATAAATCTCCATAAACCTTGAGTTCCTTCATAAGTTTGTTTTTTATCATTAATAATGATAAATCATCATATGCCTCTAAAATTCAACTGGCAAATTTCCAATCATAAAACCTTTTTCTTTTTTCTAGTCCCCCAAATACAAACCAAATTTTATCATCTCTTTGCTCCTATGGAAGAAATTTTTTTACCAACTATTCAACCAATTATTTATAATCCGTTGTTCCAGGACTTATTGTTCAACTATGGTAGAGGTCTTCAATGATTCGAGGTCTAAATGGTTGTTGAAGTATGGTAATTTTGGCAATTCAAACTCAGATTCTGGCGAATCGATAAATATCGGCAAATTGTACGTAGCAAACTGGAACCAAATTCATTAAGTTTTGATTAATCGCGCTTAAAACATTTTCAATATTATTGCCCTCAAACATTTTTTTATTGCAGAAGTTACAGGTTGATTAATTTTTTTGAATAAAATTCTTTGTTCTTTTTCATCCAATTCCGAATCTGTTCCTTTAAATTCTTTGATTTAATTTCCTTTCTCTATTTGATCAAGTTTTTTTTAGCTTCTTCTGAAGTTTACGTTCGCCATTTATTTAGGAAAATTTTGAAACGTAAACGTGGAACGTGGAAACGTTGAACACGAAACGAGAACACGAAAACGTGGAACGTAAAAACGTGAACAGCGGAACGTAAAACGTGAACGTGGAACGTGGGAAACGTGAACGTGAAACGTAAACACGAACGTGAAAACATGAACGTGAAACATGAACGTGAGATATACGTGGAACGTAAAAACGAAGAACACGAAAACGTCAACGTGTAACGTAAAAACATGAAAAACAACTAGGTTATCACACGTTTATATTGGGAAAAGTTATATTCAAATATTTGCCATTTTTAGGCCTTTCAAAGTTAAGATTAATAGTTAAAAATCCGTAATCTCTTCCTTCCAAATTTTATCACATAACTCAATTAAAGTGGTTTAAAAACTCAATATCAGAAATCCCACATAATTGTTTATAGAATCTTTGCATCAGAATAGTGAAACTCATCTTGCTTAAAAATACACAACATATTCAGGTTATTTCTTATAACTTGTTTTTATCAACCTTTGAAAAGCATTGGGAAAGATAGATAGCAAGAATATGTTTTTGTGACGAGACATTACCGAAATAAATTCCTTAATAACGTCCTGATTTTCCCAAAAATACAATCATCAAAGAACGATTACACGAATTGGGGTTTACATTCGCTTAACGGAACTATGTCCTCAGAAGCATTTATAAAAATGTGATATTTTTTTGTTTAAGTTTTTTCTCAATTATTTTCAAATCGTTTCTTGTAATTTTTATTTATAGGCGTCCTTGTTCCTAAAGATTTACTAAAAACATACAGAAGTGGAATAAGGAATCAACCTATTGTAGATAAAAATTCAATAATAAAGTTGTTTTTTTCCACACTCCACGTTGAACCAAACAATTAACAATCTGATTTTGGTTGATCTTTCTTATATTCTCTTCCAACACGTTTGAAGTTTTTATAACTGATCTTTTGCTTTAAAAATTTCCTTTCTCGCATTTAAATAGAAGATTTTCATCTTGAAGCAACGCCTTGCGAAAAATGAAGCTGTTTCAAGTTGACTTCAGAAAAGCTCTAAATTAGTTTTAAACTTTGGAACATCCTATACACTTAGAGGAAGAAATCAAAATATTTTAAATCGGTTTTAAGCGGTTTTTATTTCTGAACAATTTTGTAATAAGATATTAGTTGAAAGTTTCTCCTTATTGTATATGGATTTTAGTGATAAGAAACATAACAAAATATTTATGGTTTAAAACAAAGGATATTAATACTTTCGATCAAAATTAAAAATTCCCTTAAAAATTATCTGAAAAAACATTCAAACAATCAGATAAATCTTTAAACTTTGACGAAAAACAAGTTTTGAAATTGCAAAAAAATCTATATCTCTCTAAATAAAATTCAAATAAAAATCACCAGTAAGAATAAATGTTTTTCAAGCAGCAAATTATAGTAGACTTTATTAGGGTTTTGTTCAAGAAACTATTGAGCCAAATCAGGTATATAATTAGGAAATAAAAAAACGCCAAAATTTAGACCGTATCGATAGTATATTGAAAGGTACATTGTAATCTCGTTTTGACCTCCTAGTTTTGAAAATCATACCGAACAATTTCACGACAAAGAATCTTGAAAGTTTTGTACACTTTTCTTCGCCAAATGTTGCTTATGGATCAAAATTAGTGAAAAAGCCGAATGAAATAGACCTATACTTCCAATTAGAAAAAATATTAAAAGAATTCAAAAAATCGTTCTGAACTATACAAGAGCTCTGAGGGAAATTTTATTAAATAATGAGAGTAAAACAACAATATATTTAAGATTGTCGAAAGAATGATGAAATCAAGGGGGAACGAATCGAATTCTTAACCTTTCAAACTTTTCAAAACGAGTTGATAAATGATAGATAAATACCAATACTTTTTATATCTAAAAAGATAAGGTGAGCCCTCGAGGGCCGACGCCTCACAAATATTCACAAAAAATACGAAATAAAGACAATGTTTAAAGAAAAATACAAAAAAAAGCTTTGAAAAAAACATAGATTTTTGAACAAGGGGTATCGAATCGCGAAACTACTCTTTCAAAATCTTCATCCTGGACCCTGTTTTTTATCAATGAATCTGGACTTTATTTCTCGAAATAAAAATTACTAGTTAAATTTTATATTTCTTTCCTATCTAAATAGGAGTCAGTTTGTAGACCTACCTCAATAATCAACTAAAATTCAATAACAAACATATCTTTACCGATTGTTTGACGAAAACAATGTGATCATGGTTTACAGGCTAAAGAAAGAACGTAGCCAAAAATTCTAGAATATGAAAATACTAAGGGCAAACGATCAGAAATAAACGCGTTGACGAAGATGAATAAAAACTTCTATTTTAATCTAAATATAAGGGGGGCTATAAATAGCCCTACCTTCAAACTCTCCAAAATAAACACTGTTTTCGATAATGTAATCTGGACTTTATATTTTCTTTAAATTTTGAGATCCGCATAACACCAGAAGCCGAAAATTGTTTTAAAAATTGGGTTAAACGAAAGAAGTTTTAATCCGAGGTATTAGAAAATTATGGCGAGTACAAACTTGAGAAACGAAAAATAAGGCAGTTAAAAGATGAAATAAAAACAGTTTACAAATTAAAAAGATGAAATGAAATCATTTGAAAATAGAGAATCCAAGAATTGCGAATGGAATTAATGAAGAAGAGATATGGAATGATGTAAAGATTTTGATAAGATAAAAACATCATGTTTTTTGTGTTTAATTAAGAAGAATCACATGTGGGAATGGCCTTATTACGTTTATCAGATAGCTCAAAAGAGAGAGAATAACCGAAAAGATTGAAATAACTTTGAAAATTGATTACCCCAGAAATGGGTAAATTTTATTAAGACATGGAGATCCAAAATAGTAAAAAATCTCTAAACAATCCAAATGAACAGAAATCTTTGAATAATTTTATACAACGGAAATCAGTTTACAACAAATATGGCATAGAATCTCGACTGATTTATAGAATAATCTAAATTTACACACGATGGAAAATGTTAAACTCTCGATTTATTATATTTGTTTTTGTTAAATGTTTAGCATTAACTAGGTAACCATATGTAAAAATAATCTTTTTTTTCATATTCACTAGGGCAATTTCGTTTTAAAACACTTTCGAGCTGAAAAATTTTTTTAGTCACAATCTTTACAAAAAAGCATCTTTTATTCTATCTTTACTATTACCCCTGCCAGTTTATTAAATTCAGAAATATTGATTTTTAATTTCTTTACAAAATGTAACACTTTTTATCTCTTCTAAAGTTAATTTGGTTTCATGTTTATCGTATAAATTTCCTTACAATAACAGTCTTTTTCTATTCTCTCTACTTCTTGACACTTTGTACATTTCTTTTGAGACTTCTCATTTATATAGAAAAAAATTATTACACGATGAAAATGTTAAACTCTTGAATTATGATATTTTGTTTTGTAAAATGTTTTTTTGGTAATTATTTAAACCATTTTATAGTTCTTCCGCACATTCACATTGAGTATCTTCATAATATAATCTATGGTGATTCTTCTTTAAACACAATCTTTACAATATGGAGTCTTTCCTTATCCTCTACTATAGTTGATCACTATTAAACTCTGATATTTTTTTATGTTTTCTTTACATTTAAGACATTCGTTATCTCGTTCCAAAAGTTAATTTTTTTTTTTCTATTTTAATCATACAGGCTCCTTTATGATACTTCCTATATACAATCTTTACATTTATAAATAATTTCCATCTTTTTTCTACTCTTATCTTTATAAAATTCTTCAAAACCCTTTAAATTCTTTGGCACATTGAACATTTCTGTTTGGGACCATCCATTTATATAGAAAAAATCTTTGACTTTCTCAATTTACATATTCCCCCCCCCCCATCAAAACTTTCCCGGTTATTTTCTTCATTATTTAAAGTTCCCTTTTATTACTAATAAGTTTTACAGGATCTGTGTTATTAATTTGATAAATCACAAAGAATTCTCTATGACCAATTGTTTTCTATATATATTTTGTTTCGTAAAAATGTTATTGTTTTTTTAATCTAACAATTCTATACATGAAATCCATGTGACTTAAATTTAGTTTTTCGTGTGAATTTCCTGGTGGAACAATACATTAAAAAATACCATAAAAAAACCGACTCCTAATAATCGTCCTTTTTCCTGGCATCCTTATCTACGTCTTGTCGGTTGGTCATTTTGGATTGTGCTGTGAACAGTGTAATCGTTTATATAATTTCTATACGATTTTTTGAAAGAATAAATCGATCCATTTAAAGTTTTTATTAATCTCAAAAATTACTTTCATTCTCTTCTCTCATTTTGAGTTTCTGTTATATTCTCTCTACCATACTTGATTTCTCTTCGTTTTTCATTCAGTATGGATAAATCTTAATGTTGTATTTTCTCAAAACAATCGTTAAATTCCTTTTATTTTTAAAAACATCCTAAACCCTTATCTGTATGAAGTAAGTTTGGAGTGTTTGTGATTGATTCCTTATGGCATCTTTATAACTATATCTTCGAAAGCTTTGTGAAATATCCTTGCCGAGTTATTTCTTTTGATAGCTCTTGACCAAGCCATAATTTTGAGAAAGTATCAATAACATTTAAACATATACTTAAAATCCATCAATTTGATTCTGAATAGATTTATGCACATTATTAACTAAAATCTGCTGCCCATAAATTGCGTCAATTCCTAATGTTTATATTTTTTCTCTTTTTAAAAACTTCTTTTCGTACTGGTGCATGAATTTCTCTAGCTTCAATCTCGATTTCTTCTTCCTTATTCATTAGATTCCTTATCTTTACTTGGTTTTTCATTTTGGATTCTTTATAAATTTTAACTCTTATTTGTCTTACATTTTATGAACATTCTTGCAGCAATTTCTACTGTCTCTCTCAACCCGTTTTTTGGAGTTTGAACGATTTTAGAATCTATATTTTGTATTTCGTTTTTTTTTTTTTTCTTGCCATTGTGTGGCAGTGAATCAAATCATCTTTCCATTTACAATGTCAAAGTTTTCCTCCCAAGTTTATTAAACTCATCTAATATATCAGATTTGTGCATGTCATTTTTACATAGCCCATAATGTACTGTTCGAATCGATCTTATTTTCTAGAAAACGATTCTCTTATCGTCTTTAGCGTTCAGTGCCAAGCTTGTTTTATGGTAACTTGTGTCACAATTCATGTTTATTTATCATCACAGACTTTTTAATTACAGTCCATCTCCCTAAATTTCTTCATTTATCTTCGAACAAACATCTCTTCAAGTTTTCGATATATTATTGTTTTTATTTATACAAACGCTTCTCTCTCCTTCTAAATTCCCTTTACACCTAACTGGGATTTTTTGTCTAGAATATTTGTACGAGTACACAACATCTTTGATTCCTTAAACCACAAAATTCGTTCATAATATCTCGCCGAGTTCAATTATCGTCCTTTGACATTTCCCTATTACCTTCTTATCTTTTAAGTAGTGAAACATTCATGATCTTTTGGATAATCGCTCGTATCAAAAGTCATCTATATTTCTTTAAATAATTTTTAAAAGGAACACGTGTTCAATTCTAGAAAATAGCTGTCTGTATCCATGTACACAGATTCAAATCTGGATCAAACCTTCTTTAATTTGTTGTAAAAAAACTCGTAACATTAGCAATTTTTGAGAGGTCGAGAACTGAAAATCGCTATTTAAATCGGATTGGTTAAATTTAACCTTTTGTTTTGTACATGTGACTCGCTATACAGTTGTCGTCAAAGATTTTTAAAGCATTTGGAAATTTGTTTTCTTAGCTTGTTTCATTGAAAATTCTTCCATTTCCAAGCTTAATATCACATCTGTGTCTCACATTTTCCATAGATTTTCCAAAAACTGAGTTGTTCATCATCTTTATAAACAGTACCGTTTCAAAGTCGCTGTGCTTTGGTTCTCAATGTTTTTGTTAAAATCAAATGTTATTCTTTCTTTAAAAGGCGTTCTGATCGAATGCAATAACTCTAGTTAACATGTTTCAAAATCATACCTTGTTCCAAATAGTACTTCCAAATTTTCTCGAATGAACAACGTATTCAGTTTTGATTCCAGTAGAGTTGTGCAAAGTTTGTTTTTAAAATGTTTCTGGAGCAAGAGGTAAATCCTTGTGATGTTCGTGTAAATTGTTGTTGGATAGTTCTATATCGACTTCAAGAATATAGCCAATATCTTCGTCGCCAGTGAGTTTTCCAAAATTGTTTTCTTGCCATTCTGGCTGTTGTATACGTTTTAGGATCCATCCACTTGATATCGTTATATATGGTAACTTTTTGCATAAGCCCATACCCCATAAAAGGTTGTTTGCATCGACGTACACAGATAGCATTTCTGGTTTTGTCTTATCGAAATCTTTCAAATATTTGTTATTTGCTTTAAACATATCGTTTAATACATTGAGAAATTGCTCCGCGAATACCTTTGTTCGATCCATAAATACAAAATGTTATAATCGTTAATTAATTGTAATTCCTAGTCTTCGTTTAATTTTAAAACATAGCGTCCCCATGCAAGACTGGAGCTGTTAGATAGTGTGCCGGGATCGAGTTTAAAAAACATTTTAAGCCAAATTTCCGTAAAATTTTTCAAAGATATCCCGAGCAATAGAACATCTTGAATGTTATAGAGATCAAGTAAATTTCCAAGATTTTTCTCTTTTAATTTGGATCCAAACGCTCAAGTAGTGGTTGATAATCTTTTCTCAGATATGCTCTCGCTGTCAAAAGTGAATAGAAATCATGAATTTTCAGCTGTTTTCTGTGTAATTCAAGTTATATTCAATACTATCGAATAAATTCGTAAGAAATATGGCCTTTTCCAGATAGAATTTTAAAGATTTCCTTCTTCGTCATTGGCTGGTCCTTTCTATAATTTTCATTCAATATACTTTACCATCCTGTAAATAAAATGATTTGTATGTTTGAAGTCTTCTTTCCTTTAAATTTTTCGCATAATTTTTCGGATAGATGACCTCCATGAAACTAAACGTGTCTACGAAAGAGAATTTTATGAACTTTATAGTTGGTCACCATCAAATTCACATACCCGTATCCATAATTTTACAGAGTAATTTATAATATTCGTACATCCGTGTGTTTGCAATCAAATCAACATTTTACCTCATTAAAAGTTCCCAATTCAAAACATACCCACCTGCGATCTCGTCCGAATCGACAAAAATGTGTACCATCCCCCGTGGCCATCTACTGAGTCCACTTTCACAAACTTATCTTACCCCATATTCAATGAGTCTGCAACCTCGAAATTTTTCCCGTCAAATGACCAGACATAACTCTGCCTTATTTTGAATTCATCATAACAGACACCCAATTATCTGGTAAAAACCCTAAAGTTTTTCAGTGTCCTTGATACGATATTTTTCTTTTCACAAATGTTGCAAAGATTTGAAATTTTGATACAAATTTCTTCTTCGACAGTCAAATTTTCATGGGCTTCAATGTTCTTTGAAATATATTTTTTAGCTCTGTACAGTTCAATAATTTATTTGAGCTCTTCAAACAATTTTTGGTAGGAACGTTCGGCAACTCTACTTCATTTATTGCTCGATAACATATCGGCTTGTACATACGATTGTCACGATTTAACACTAAATATAGAGTAAAACCATAAGGGGAATACTGCTTCTGAATCTTGGTTGTAGTCCGATTTTTTGCGGTTGTTTTTTGCATGGTGAGGGAATCTTCTCTAATATGCTTTCAAAATCCATATAAAAATAACGTACGGGATGCTTAAATATTTCTTTTGTATATTGGTAAAATTTAGTTGTTTGAACCCGGAAAAACGCCATGATTAGGCTTGCAAACCTTCATGTTGCTAGCTTACAAATTACTAAATGATCTCCTAATGATCTCCCAGATTTGTCGAAATGGTCTTAAACATCTTCTACATAGCAATTTTTTAATGTTACGTGGTTTAGATAACTGAGAACTCACTTAATCTATTTAAATCGTTATCAACACATAATGAGATTTGTTCCTTCTTGTTTTACATACAGTATATCAATATTTAAAATTCTGCATCATATTTTTCATGAAATTTGTAACGGAAACAACCCCTTAATACCTTCATCAAAACTGTAGACATTGATAGACATTTTTGGGATATGTTGTACTTGGGAAAATTGTAAGTTTCGTTTCTCAAAATAATTGTAATATCTTTTAAAGACATTGGGATACTCGAAACCCCTGAAAATATCTCGTCATTTACAAAATTTTCATATTGTTTCGATCTTTCTCTTCGCAGTCTCTTTCGGGTTTTTTAAATAGCACATCGGATAGAATAAATAAAGCATTAATCATACTTTATTTTTGGACATTTATACAAGCCTTTTTTATCTTTGATTTTTCTTTGGCAAATCGTATATATGATCCTGCGTCTCATCTTTTCGTGTTTGTTAAGGCTCAAAACTAGTTGTTTGCAGCATTTAAAATGTCCATCCAGAACCCTTATTTGGATGATTTGTCTGTTCTCGATGTGTTAATTTATTAAATTTTGCTTAGTTAATAAAGTCGTTCACATCGAAGATTTCATCCGCTTTTTATAGTAAAATACATAGGACAAGTTGTGGTTCACCCGTACACTAAAGTTCGTTCGATTCGCATTCTAAAGATAAATAACCTTTCATATTGTTTAAAACGTTTCTTGAAATTTTTCTATAAAACGTTTAATCTCTGGCCTCCAGAATTGATAGGATATTTGTTAAATTGGACATGAAATTTTCGTTTAACAGTCGTTAAAATGTATTGCTTGAAAAGACCGTGTATTGAGGATAAACTTCTACATCAATGATATTTTTAGGTTTTTCGTTAAGAGTTTTTTGTCAATTTCCTTCGATCAATTTTCAGACTTAGTTTTAATCGTTTGTTTTCTAATGGACAATCTTTTCAGCGGGGAAAAAAATTGTTGAGTGAATTTTTTCATCATTAAATAGATTGAGATCTTTTTTATCTTCCTTAAAGTTTTTCTTTAATTCACCGCACTTTTCTATAATTGTACATCTTCTCGTGACCATCGCTTTGGATTCTCTTTAGCCCAAGTCCTCAAATAATTTAGTTCTTTTCATAAATACTTTTTTTTTCAAATGATTTTTCGAATTGTAATGGGGGAGTATAGTATTTCAAAAATGCCTTTTTTTTATATGGACACTCTATCTTTTCCGCCCATATTTAAAAAGCAAAAATTTTTAAAAAAAAAATTTTAGAAGTGGTGATTTTTGTGACAACTTGACCAAATCACACAATTTTTTGGGCAAAAATTTTCAGATTGTTCTATTTAAAAGCAAAAATTTGTAAAAATTAAATTTTGAGAAGTAGGAATTTTGACACAAACAGCACAATTTCTGGTCAAATGTTTTCAGATTGTTCTATTTTATTTAGAAAAATCTTTTTTTTAAAAGAAATTTCTATAATAAATGGCGGCGCTTTACAAAGTTGAATAAGGTTGGGAACTAAGATTAAAAATATAAGAAATTAGTGGAATTGGAAGAAAAAAAAGAAACATAGAATCTTAATTTGGAGAAAATGAAAGATAAATTCGGGTTTCAATAATTGCCGAGTTGGAAATTTTTAAAGTACACTTGCCGAACACAATTTTTGACTGTTTTTTGGGTGAGAAAAAATAAAGAATTAAACAAAAATGAAAAATTACATTGGTTTTACGGGGAAAAAAAAACATTTTAAAAAAAGATGTTTTTACTATCAATTTTTTAGAGTAAAGATTTTTCGTCGTAGCAGACATTTAAATAATTGGGGTTTTACAGCTCAAGAAAGTTGAAGCAAACACTATAGATTCGGTAATTTTTTTATTCGTGAGTTACAAAATTGTTTATTGCCTTTAAACATATTTTTATTGATTTCCGCTTCCCAAAAGTGAGCTAGAACCCCCCTTTTTTTGATTTTTCAGTTCGTTTATTGTCCTTTTTTTAAAATATTTTCCCTTGATTTTTGTCTGTCCCAAAAGGCGCTAGAACCGCCAATTCAATCTACTTTTATATAAAAACTGAGAGACACAAACCTTGCATAAAAAAGGTTTAACTTTTTAATCTTTTTTTTTATTTGTGTAATATTTTTAAATGTTATATATGACAATGACTTACTTTAAAATTAAAATAATATATATTTATACTTTTTTTATTGTTGTTATATATTAGTTTTTACTATTTTTGGGTTGGTTAGTTTTTTTTTAAAATCTTGTATATTTTAAAAGAAAATTTAAATTTTTGTTACATTGATTCAAAAACTTAAATTAGGATCATAATAAAAAAAAAAAAATTAAAATTGGAAAAAAATCTTTTTAATATTTGTAAAAACAGCATCTTTGATTGTCATGTCACCTGTACTTTGGGTTTTATCGTTTTAAAAATTTTTAACTTTAATGTTTATTTTGGAAATTCGATTAATATTTGTCGTTTCTTTTAAAAAATTTTTGGGGATTAAAATTTTTTTTTTTAATTTATTTTTTAATGAATGGGGTTTCCCAATGTAATTGAGTAAAGGGGTTTAATTATAGACAATTTTTTTAGGGTTAATTAAAATAAAACTTTGTTACTAGGAAAAACAATCAATTTATTTTTAATCATGTTTTAAAAAGAGTTTT
>NW_025782183.1:0-35167 GCF_021130785.1 Homalodisca vitripennis
AAAAATATATTGTTAATTAGCCTTTCAAATTTTACTTATTATTTTCCTGGATATAAAAGGACAACGTCATTTAAAAAAGTGCGCAAAAGAGAAGCAGTAAAAATTTTGTTATAACTTCTAAAATTTTCTTCCGCCCTGCTAAAAAATTTCAAAACTATCCTTTTTATAATGCTTTTAATTTTTTTATGTTTTAAAAATAATGAAACTTTGGAGTACCAAATTCCATACGACGTTTGAACATTTTGCAGTATATATATAATCTAGTTTTTATAACCTTGATACTTGAAAATCTAATACTTTTATACGAGAAAACCGCCCGTACTAACGGTGCATTTAACTTTCGACGATAGGACCTCTGACGGCCCCCCGACACACCACCTTTTTGACTGTTGGTATATTAAAGTTCAGCTTTAACAGAGCATCTGTGTACAAAGTTCCATTTGTCGGGGCCACTTGTTTGGTTAAGTCTCAGGAGTGATTCTTTTATACGAAGAAACGCCCGTCTAACCGTGCATTTAATTTTTGACGACTAGGACCTCTGACGGCCGATCACCACCTATTTGGACGATTGGTACATTAAAGTTCAGCTTTTACAGAGCATCATGTGTAACAAAGGGGGGTTTTCATTGACGGGGGCACCTTGTTTGGTTTAGTACTCAGGAGCGGACATTTTTTATACGAGAGAACGCCCCGTCTAACGGCTGCATGTTAAATTTGACTCGATAGGACCTCTGACCGGCCGAACACCACCCTTTTTTGACGTTGGGTTATATTAAAGTTTCAGCTTACAGAGCAATCTGTGTTACAAAGTTTCATTGGCGAGGCACTGTGTTTGGTTTAGTCTCAGGAGTGACTTTTATACGAGAACGCCCGTCTAAGATTAAACCGTGCATTTAATTTTGACGATAACAGGACCTCTGACGGCCGACACCCACCTATTTTGACGTTGGGTATATTAAAGGTTCAGCTTACAGAGGCATCTGTGTACACAGTTTCATTGCGGGCACTTGTTTGGTTAAAGTCTCAGGAGTGACTTTTATACGAGGAACGCCCCGTCTAAACGGTGCATTTAATTTTGACGATAGGACCTCATGACGGCCGACACCACCTATTTGACGTTGGTACATAAAGTTCAGCTTTACAGAGCATCTGTGTACAAAGTTTCATTGCGGGCACTTGTTTGGTTTAGCTCTCAGGAGTGACTTTTATACCGAGAACGCCCCCTGTCTAAACGGTGCATTTAATTTTCGACGATAGGACCTCTTGACGTCGCCGTACACGCAGAGCCTTTTTGAAGACGTTGGCTATATTAAAGTTCAGCTTACAGCGCATATCTGCTGTACAATAGTTCCAATTGCGGGCACTTGTTTTGGTATTAAGTCCTCAGGAAGTGGACTTTTATACGAGTTAAACGCCCGTCTAACCGTGCATTTTAATTTTGACGATAGTATGACCTCTGACGGCCGGAAACCACCACTATTTGACGTTTGGTTATATTAAAGTTTCAGCTTACAGAGCATCTGTGTACAAAGTTTTCATTGTCGCGGCACCTTGTTTTGGTTTAGTCTTTTTCAGGGAGCGACTTTTTATTATCACGAAGAACGCCCCGTCTAAACAGGTGCATTTAATTTTGACAGATTAGGACCTCTGACGGCCGACAACCACCTTTTTGACGTTGGTATATTTAAAAGTTCAAGCTTACAAGAGCATCTCTGTGTACAAAGTTTCCATTGCGGGGCACTTGTTTTTGGGTTTAGTCTCAGGAGTGACTTTTATACCGAGAAACGCCCGTCTAAACCGTGCATTTTAATTTTTGACGATAGGACCTCTGACGGCCGACACCACCTATTTGGGACGATTGGTATATTAAAGTTCAGCTTACAGAGCATCTGTGTTACAAAGTTTCATTGCGGGCCACTCGTTGTTTGGTTTTAGTCTCAGGAGGCGACTTTTATACGAGAAACGCCCCCGGTCCTAACGGTTGCATTTAATTTCGGGACGATAGGAACCTCTGGACCGGCTCGACCACCCATCTATTTGGACGTTGGCTACATTAAAGTTCAGCTTACAGAAGCATCTGTGTACAAAGTTTCAATTGCGGGGCACTTGTTTTGGTTAGTCCTCAGGGAGCGGACTTTTATACGACAGAACGCCCCGTCTAAACGGTGCATTTAAATTTTGTACGATCAGGACCATCCTGAACGGCCGACACCACCATTTTTTGGACGTTGGTATATTAAAGATTCAGCTTACAGAGGCATCTGTTGTAGCAAAGGTTTTCATTGCGGGCACAACAAATTGTTTGGTATAAGTGTCTCCAAGGAGTGACTTTGTTATACGAGAAACGCCCGTCTAACCGTGGCATTGTAATTGTTGACGATAGGACCTCTGAACGGACGACACCACCTATTTGACGTTGGTGATAATATAAAAGTTCAGGCTTTACAGAGCATCTGTGTACAAATGTTTCATTGCGGGCACTTGTTTGGTTTTAGTCTCAGGGAGCGGGACTTCTTTTATACGAGAGACGCCCCCCCGGGGGTACTAACGGTTTGCATTTAATTTCGACGATAGGACCTCCTGACGGCCCGACACCACCATTTTTTTTGACGTTGGAGTATATTATATAGTTCAGCTTACAGAGGCATCTGTGGATACAAAGTTTCATTGCGGGCACTTGTTTGGTTTTAGTCTCAGGAGCCGAACTTTTAATACGAGAAACGCCCCGTCGTTAACGGTGCAATTTAATTTAGACGATAGGACACCTCTCGACGGGCCGACACCACCTTTTTGAACAGTGTGGTATATTAAAGTTCAGCTTACAGAGCATTCTGTGTACAAAAGTTCCATTGCGGTGCGACTTGTTTGGTTAAGGTCTCAGGGAGTGGCATTTTATTAGAGGCACGTCCCCATTTTAACGATACATTCCTACGGTTTACTTAGGTATTATAATTTGGTGATTTTTATTATCATGACCACATTTAATGGGAAACCTTTGTGGAAAGGTAAATAAATAGAACAAAAACTGTGTTTTGGATGTTTGTGAAAAGATCGTTTTTATTAATTTAGTATTATAACTATGTTATCTCAGTTTTTTGAATTTTTGTTTAACGCCTTCAGATTGATGGACTGCCAACATTTGATGCACTGGACGATAAAGTGACGCTCTAACTTCACGGTGGTCTGGGTACCCTACCCGCCAAATTTGACAAAACAAAAGAGAACACATGAAAAAATAAGGACCTCTCCAAACTCCAAAGCAGCAACCATTCTGCTAGTGCGGTGCTAACTAGTGACTATATGAACTCCTTTCCCACGCACATGTGCTGATCAGACACCTCGGAGAGAAAGAGTGGAGCCAGGCAGAGCCGAGCAGTACCAACAAACCCCGAACATGCGGCTGATCAGCTACCTCAGTTCGAAAAGGTTCTGATTTCAATTATCTATATATCTATATATATATATATATATATATATATATATATATATATATATATATATATATATATAATATATATATATATATATATATCTTGTGTTCGTGTGTATGTGACTGAACTCCTCCTAAACGACTGGACCGATTTTGATGAAATTTTTGTGTGTGTGTTGAAGGGGATTCGAGAAAGGTTTAGATTCATAATTTGGTCCGATTTAAATAGTTTAATTAATTAATTTTTTATTTATAAATTATTGTTGATGATGTTAGAGTGTTTTATATTGGATCCGGCAGATTGCGCTACGACACTGTTAATACTTCCAGCTGAAGTTCATCAAAGAGGCAGAATTGTTTGTTTACATTTAAAATTTAGAAAATTGTTATTGTAACGTGCTTGATCAGTAGTGTAATGATGATTGCATAGAAGAAGTTGTTGCCTATTTTAAATTTAGATCACACCAATGATTAATAAACTATTATATCTAATGCAATGAAAATACTATTAAACGTTGTTATAGAAACCACCTCAAAAAGCCGTAAATATCTGCACATAAGGTAATCGAATTTGGTTAGATCGAATGTAAATGAAAAGAGCCGAAAGAAGACGCTTTATGATCGAAATTGGTTTTCGTTGATACATTTTCTTGACCAGAGCACAAGGCAACACCACAATAATACTAGGAATATCTTAGACAGAAAATTAATTTTAACAGACCGAATTTGATTCTTTATATAACCTAATTAGTTTATCGAAATTCATCCATATAAGTTAAATTACTTGTACTGAGTAACTTATCAACACCTAGCAAAACCAAGAAAGATAGAGGCAGGGAATATGGTACACACTTTCATAATGCGCCCAAGAGGCTCACGAAGGAACTACTATCAATTATTTCAGGAATGTTTAGAATGTGATAGAAAAAAAGTACGTGAATATTGTGTACTGTTTTCAACAGGAAATGCGTACGAAGCCGCGGGCAACTGCTAGTCTATTACTAATTAATCAGTCGTTTTATATCCGAACATATCTGAAAAACATTAAAATTATATAGAACGTATACTGCAATAATGTTTATTCAATTAAATATATTAATATTGAACTTTCAAAGACCCTTTACAAAATGTGAGAAGGTACACAACAAATATTGTGATAAAATATCATAATTTCGCCATATTTTGCATATAGGCTTAATACGACGGTGCATATATTTTTTATTCAATTGGAAATGTATTAAATTGATAGGAACACATTCATACGCATAACTGCATCATATTTTAGTATATAGTCTTTAATTGGTATTACAGAGATAATTAAGCTACAAAAGCTGCAATAAAGAGTTATCACAGTGGCTGTGTTAAGAACTAGAACCTAAGTGGATTAAACCAGAAACTTGTCAGAAAATGTTCAACAAAAGCATAAACATAGAAATATGACAAAATCAATCACAACTACCTAACTTAAACACTTTGACATGCATGAATGATTACAATCAAATACGAGTGAGTAAACAAATGAAAAAAGTAGAATTAGCTAGATAATACATTTTTAAACAAATACATTTCTACATTTTAGCGAATAGGGCTCTTTTTAAAATCTCGAATGTTTAATCCACCATCAATTTTTTCTGGATACGCCACTGCATGTAACGAGGTTAATTTATTACATTAGACTTTCTTTTGCGTCTCGTTGGGTCTTTCAATACTCCATTGTATTGTTTTTTTTGTAAGTAGACAAAATTAATTGCCTGTTTCAATTTTGATGTAAAATCAAGGTTTAATGAAATTGGTGTAATTGTACTGCATCCTGCAATATCCAGCTTTAAAATGTAATTTAATTGTATGTATGCTGTACCAAACTACTGAACGGTATTTAACTCAGAGTATAAGCTGAAAACACAGTGGTAGAGGTTAATAGGTTTGCCAGGTACGGAACTAAATTAAATCCAGAAGAGTATGGATCGAGAACGCATGAGACAGCTCATTCCACTATTCCAGTACACGGGCTATCTGTAGTTGGCAAGAGGGATCCCTCCATCTCCACTCTTTCTCTCCGTGGTTTTCTGATCAGTCCATGTGGGTCACCCACGAGGAGCTCTGCTGACTATTGGCTTTGCGTAACTCCAAAAACGCCGTAACAAAGTAAAGAATAAAAAAAACCAAACGCTAAAAATTCAAAGACTGCTATATTATATTTGTCACTCAACACTGAAATTAACTGACAAATGTCCAACACAGACATTGAGGAAAAGCTATTAGTCTGCGACAGACTGTGCCTCAAGCCTACAGTAATGAATAAAAACTTTGATAAACTTTAAAGTGCCGACAATGACATCTTCAACATTTCCTTCATCATTGAGATGGGCAGTACATAACGCATTAGTCTCATTAACATCGTTATTCAGTGGTAACTTGTTACCGGGATACGTGTTACCAGTAACACCTGTTATATCAGTGATAGCTGGGCTGAATGATTTGCGTTCTCATAACTCATTACTGATATTACGTTATTTAGTAACCTGGGTATTATTCTACAAACAATGAGGATAGGAACGGACCAGTTCTGGTAACGCTTTCCTGGTATTACTACAACTATATCAAAAATATTATCCTCAAATAAACTAAAAAAGGACTCTTTGTGCGCTCTTAGGTTTTCAACGTTGACATGAGCTACTTTCAAAAAACCTTTATTCTTATTACTATTTCCTATATTCTTCCTTTGATTTAAATTCAGTTAAGCATTTCATATGAAACGATAAATTACATCTAAAACACACACACACACACACACACACACACACACACACACACACACACACACACACACACACACACACACTCACACACACTCACACTTATACGCATTGTCTGCTAATCCTTTGTTACAAGTCTGGCTACATAATTTCTTATTAGTCCCTGTAGAGCTTGTGTCCGAATTAGTTTCTGAACCGCCTTTAAAACTTTTGCTTGGGATCTTAGTACTTACATATTTAACACCTGCAGATCTGATAGGAGTATCGTCATCTTTCAACTGTTTTTTTAAATAGCAAGAAACATAGAATTGGTATTCAATATATACTCATAGTCTTCGTCAGTAATTAGAAATTCCTTACCACTTTGTAAACAACTTAGATGAAAAACAAGTGAACACTCAGTACACTTAAATTTTTCTCGTCTTTGTCAATAACACTGTTACACTGATACGACTTCATAATCGTCTTTGAAAATAAACAAAACAAACCAAAAATAGTTTTTGTTATGAGTTATTTTTTAACATATCCCAGTATCTCCAAGAGATTAACTCATATACAGAGTAGAAGGGTCGTTGTGACAGCCACTTCCTGAGAGGAGACTTTATCTTAGGGCAATCTAGGCTCTTCAGTTCTTTGAGTAGAACATTGAAAAACTTGGCCCCGCTGTATGCTGCTTGCTTTTCAAAGAGCGCATAACGGTGTGATGGAAGGTGGAAATCCATGGCAAAGTGAATGTTATGCTAATGGTCCTCAGCGTGTCTACGTACGTCTCTTGAGCATGCGGACATTACTGCAGCCAGGATGTAGCTCGAAACCACCGTTAAAATTCCCAAATCCCGGAACGCTGTCCTGCAACCATCTCGCATTCCCAAGCCAGCCATTAGTCGAATCGCTTTCTTTTGAAGAAGCAGCACTCTCTCTCTAGATTTGTACCGGATGAGCCACCCCACAAGGCAATACCATAGTTCATATGGCTCTCAATGAGGGCGTGATAAGCAATTCTTGCTAACTCCATTGAACTGACTGCCATGGTTCTTCTCAGGGTGAATAAGGCCCTGCTCAGATTCCTTCAGAGAATGTCGACGTGGTTTTGCCAAGAAAGATCGACATCGATTATTGTGACTTCCAAATGCTTGATGTGGTCCATGGTCCGGAGATTTGGAAAAACAGCAATCTCTTTATTCTTGTGACCAAATGCAAGCTGCACTGATTTTTCTTCATTGAAGACCAAGTCGCTGTTGTTGCAGTAGTCAACCGCCACATTAACTGCAACAAAGGAGTCAATCTCGAGACTCTCCACGGAACTGTCAGATGATAGGATGACAGTATCGTCAGCATAGATGAAGCATTCCCCAAAGGGTCTGACGCACGAGGGGAAGTCGTTCGTGAACATTATAAAAAATAACTGTTCCCATGACTAAACCTTTCGGCACACCCCTGTAAACACTGAGGGGAGAGGATCGGACTCTGCAGATTTCTGCCTTGTAGGCGTTAGTAATTTCATTTATCTGAGACCTGACCTCTAAGTAACTGGCAAACCAGTAATGGGCTCTACCACAGATTCCCAGGGAGTTCAAATTTGCAGGAATAAGTTCATGGCCCAAACATTCGAACTCTTTGTTTAGGTCCATGAAGATTAAAGCGACATTTTCCCCTCTTCAAGATTGTCGATGATCGTCTTCACCAGTTCCACCAGCCCTGTCACAGTCGACCTCTCCTTTGCAAACCCATGTTGGCTCTTCGTAAGTAAGTTGTTTGCGTTTTAAATTGATGTTTCACTTGAAAACTGTCGAAGCTGTAGTTGAGAAATATGTTTGTGAATTGACTTTTAGATTTATATTCTGGAAATATGTCTAATCTCTATAGCTTGAATTGTATCCATAACCATAGCTGGCACATAAAGTTTAGTTTCTCTACTCAGATGGCAGTTATTTCAAAGATGGGATTCATGATACATAAACATGGGGTCTATATGGTAAACATGCAGCGAAGGCAAAAGTTTTAAAAAGTCCTGGTAAATCCAAGATACAGGTATCCTGCGTTTTATGGGATAATTTTAAGAATATGTGCCTTTACTCTTTTTCTTAAACAAGAGTGTTAAATGAATGAATGAATTAGTTTATGTCCATCAGATTTACAATATGCACAAGAATAGAAAAGACACACATAATAATTATTATTAATCAAAAGGAACAAATAAAATTAACTAAACAGGTTTCTTATAATAAATTGTTATTTTATCTGCCTTAGGAAAAAGCTGCTCTAAAGAAATGGGTCTACATAGGCAATGTGGCCTGAGCGTAGAAAGTTGATCAAGAAAAAACAATAATCGCAACAATGAGTTTGAACTATTATTGTATGGTTTAATTTGAAAGCCAAAACCCCAACTATATGCATCCAATGCTGATGTACGTCTTTAGCCAATGTAACGGAGTGTCTTTAGCCAGTGCGGGGGGGGGTGTAGCGGAGAGGTAGCGGTCTAAACCGTCCATAGTTGGTCGCTATCAGTACAACTCGGCCTCCGATACAGTTAAATTAAAAATTATGTTATTTATGAGTTTTTAAAAAATAAAAACTGAAGGTGCAGAAGAAAATATTAGTGTTGTTTAAATTTGAAGAAATATTTCGATATAAAATTTGGTATATGTAGTAGCAATTAGTATTTGAGATCGATTTATTTATTCTAAAAGATCTAATTCCAGTGCTATTGGGATAGCGGGTATTATGTGAATGTGAAACTGGAGAAAAGAAGTTTGTGTAAATATAAAGTAGGAGATTCTTGATATAAAGTTGTCTTATGGTAAATATTTCAGTTTATCTGTATAGAGTTTCAGTAGGGAATCGAAGGGGTTTTTTTAAAAAATCCTATTTTTAATATAGCTTTTTGAACAACATTAAGTGGTTCAAGTATTGATTAGTATGCAACGCCCCAAGCGATTATACCAAAAGAGAGCAGCGATTGGACATACGCGTATTACGCCAATCTTACTTCTCGCCTGCCTAGAACGTCACCTAGCTGATGAAATACAAATATATATTTACGGAGGTTCTTTTTTAGTAGTTCTAGGTGCGCTGTCCATTTTACTCGGCGGTCAAATGTGACACCTAGGTATTTGTAACTACTCACATGTTCTATAGATCTACAACCACATGTAGTGTCGAGATAATTGTCGTAGCTGTGGATAAATAGATTTTTGAGAAAGTAATCTGATTTTTTGGACAGCGAGAGTGGCATAAATTTAGTTTTCTGAATGTTTAAAGAAAGAACATTTCGATCAAACCATTTTTTTTAGCATATGGAGATCTTTCAAAGCTTTGATTTGAGTTCCTTCCCATGTTTTTGAACAAACAAATAGTAGAGTGTCATCTGCAAATAAGAAAATTTTACTCATTAAGTTTGTTGTGTACGGGTTACGGGGAATCGGAATAAAAGACTGAATTAGTTTACATCATCGACTGTGCTCGGTTAAGGTTGGAGGGTAACAGAGAGAGAGGCAAGGGCAGGACACTGGAAGTGGTAGGTGGTGTGATCTGGTGGCGTGATGAGAACAGCCAATGGCATTTATTCAAACTAATCACCCCATATGACGTCACAGCATCATAGATCATACAGTTGGTCTTTGGCTGTGGCTTTAACTTGCCAGTAACAATTTATAATATGTATAATAATTAATTATTATTATAATTATTATTGTAATTCAATACATTACATTTCCTCCCTTCCAAATTTCAAAATAAATTGAATTCACACAAGTCATAGATAAATTAAACAATACAAGTGTAATAATAAATATATAATAAACACATATAAATATAAATAACACATATCATTATTAAATGTCATCCTTAAGTACTGTAAGTTATTTACAAGTTTAATTTCTCTACAGGTTTCCTAATACGAGTTGGGTATCTGTTTGTATGATCAGCTGTTCTAGTGACAGGAGAAGGAACAGCTGAGGGTAGAGAAAGACGTGGTCTAGAATGAGGGGTAGTGATGTGACATGGAGAGGTATGATGCGGTGAGGAGGGGGAGAGACCAGCTGATCTAGTGAGGTCAGTGTTACTAATTCTAACTGGGCTTGGAGTTGGCGGACACTGAGCGCCTGTCTCACGCTCCGCAACTGTACGGTCCTGAGATGGTGGAATTTGACTGTCACTGTCAACAATACTACTGTGTAGTCCTATCAGCTGATCAATATGTCTACTCCAAATTAGACCAGTTTTTTGTCATAACAGAATACATTACATTATTTAACTGTTTTATTACAATGCCCTCTATCCATTTGTCTTTAGAGCGATAATCTCTCACTAATACAGATTGATTAGGAAATAGAATTCTCGTTTTTCTACCGCCAAAATATTCTTTTTGTTTGTCCTGTTTTAATTGCACAGTTCTGGCTATATTAGGTCTGAGTAAATCTAGCCTGCATCTTAGTGGTCTATTAAACATTAATTTGGCAGGTGTCTCGTTAGTAGTGCTATGAACGGAGTTTCTGTAATCAAATAACATCCTATTCAAGGCTACTTTAGTATCAATATTTTCTTGAAAAGCCAATCTTATTTTACGTTTAGCATACTTAACTGAGTTCTCAGCCTGACCATTAGACTGAGGATGATAAGCTGGTGAAAATGTATGTCTTATACCATTAAGTTGCATGAAATTTTTAAATTCAACTGAGGTAAATGGTGGTCCATTATCACTATGGATAGTGACAGGTAATCCAAATCTAGAAAATAGTTCTCTTAACTTTTCTATAGCTAGCTTAGCTGAAGTAGAGCCTACTTCAAATACTTCCAACCACTTAGTGTAAGCATCAATTACTACCAAGTAGGTCTTATCTTTGAAAGGACCCAAGTAATCAATATGCAATCTTTCCCATGGCATAGATGGATAGTGCCAAACATGTAGATTACTCTTACTAGGACTAGAACGTTCCATAAGACAGGAAGAGCAATTGTTCGCTAGGCTTTCAATGTTTTCATCTATATTTGGCCACCAAATATAGGATATTGCTACTGACTTCATTTTTACAATTCCCAAGTGACTCGCGTGTAACTCATTTAATATGTAGCTACGCAACTTGTTAGGAACAACAATTCTATATCCCCACATAACAATGCCATGCTCAACTGTTAGCTCGTCCTTCCTTTGGAAATAAGGTAACAATTCCCTATTCTCTCCTGACAAAAAATTTGGCCATCCGTACATCACATAGTTATGTATTTGTTTTATAATAGGATCATTTTGGGTTTCAGCTTTTACATCTTCAAAAGTTAAAGGTACTGAACTTTCAGCGATACAGTGTAAATAGGTACCTTTCCACCTTGGTTCATTGTTATTATTTACAACGTGTTTAGTGCTTAATGGTAAGCGTGATAATGCGTCTGCGTTACCATGCTTTTCTGACCTTACATACTGTACATCAAAATTGTATCCACTTAAAAATAATGCGTATCTTTGTAATCGGCTTGCTGCGAAAACAGGTAAACCCTTTTTCGGTCCAAATATGCTAATTAAAGGTTTGTGATCAGTACACAATGTGAATTTTCGGCCATACAAATATTGATGAAATTTCCTTACTCCATATACTACTGCTAAAGCTTCCTTATCTATTTGTGAATATTGACATTCTGCTGGTGATAAAGTACGAGAGTGGTATGCAATAGGTTTCTCAACGCCTTCAGGGGTTATGATACTAAGTACGCAGCCTAGCCCTGTCGAGCTTGCGTCTACTGCTAGTTTTACAGGCAACTTTGAATCATAATGCGCCAAAACTGGTGCTTTAGTCAAAACATCCTTGACATGGCTAAATGATTTGAGACATTTTTCATCAAAATCAAATGGCACGTCCTTTTTTAACAAGTTGTACAACGGACTCAAGATTGTTGACAAATTTTTGATAAACTTTCCATAATAATTTACCAAGCCAATAAAAGCTTTGACTTGAGTGACAGATTTAGGTACAGGTGCTTGATTTATAGCTTTAATTTTAGATTCAGAGGTATGCAGTCCATCTTTATCGATACTAAAACCAAGATACTCGATTTTGTCTACAAAGAATGTACATTTATCTTTCTTTACGGTAAATCCTTTTTCACTCAGGCGTTTACAAACCTCTTGCAACCTACTTACATGAGTTTCGTTATTAGGTGCGGTGATAAGAATATCATCCATGAACACTGATATGCCTTCTAAATTATGCAAAGATTGTTCAATAACTCTTTGAAATATGCCTGGGGCTGATGAGATTCCATAAGGCATTCTACAATATGAGAAAAGACCCTTATGCGTGCTAATTGTACATAATTTTTGTGACTCACTATCTAACTTTAATTGCATATAGGCTTGACTAAGATCTATTTTAGAGAAACGTTCTCCATGCTGTAAATTTGCAAATAAATCTTCTATTCTAGGTATAGGGTACTTGTCTACTTCTAGATACTGATTTAGAGTAACTTTAAAGTCTCCACATAGCCTAATTTCACCGTTCTTTTTTAATACTGGTACAATGGGCGTTCCCCATTCCGAGCTGCTTACTGGAATTAACACTTGTTCGTCAATACTGGTACAATGGGCGTTCCCCATTCCGAGCTGCTTACTGGAATTAACACTTGTTCGTCAATACTGGTACAATGGGCGTTCCCCATTCCGAGCTGCTTACTGGAATTAACACTTGTTCGTCAACTAAGCGTTGTAGTTCTTTTTCTACCTTACTTTTCAATGAGAATGGTATCGGTCTTGGCTTAAAATACCTAGGTCTAGCATTTTCTTTTAGATTTAGTTTTACTGGTTCGCCTGTATACTGACCTAGTTTCTCAGTGAACACTTCTGGAAATTGATTAGTTAGCTCGGACGTCATTGTCTCGAAATTAGCCTTGTTATCTATAGGTCTGTTTATAACACACAAGTTATTTTTAAACGAAATGTCAACTCCCAGTACTTTAAGCCAATCACGACCCATTAAAGGATGTGAACCTCCTCTAATCACATACAAATCTAAGCATTTATGTATTTTCTCATAGCAAACATCAACATTAACTTTGCCCACAGGTTCATTAGTGTACGAACTCAAAGTTAGGTCGTTTTCTAACAATTTACAAGAACTAAAATTATTTTCATAAAAATCCTCACTACACACTGTGACACTAGCTCCAGTATCAACTTCAAAATATGGTTTCTCGACCTTGCACTAGGACTTTAATCTTAATTGGGTCAACTCTAATTCTTTTACGGTGAGTTTCATTTACTTTAAATAAATTCTGTATGTCCTCGACATAACTCTCAAGATTTTCATCACTCTGAACATAATTCTTAGAATTATTTGAATCTGACAGTTCTGAACTATCATTTACAAAATTATGTATCTTATAATCTTTGTTTTTCTTGTTTTGAAAATTAGACTGATAAGATATACCTTTCTTAACTTTCGAAAGCTGATTGTCTGGTAACTTACTAATTTCAGTAGATCGACATACCTTAGATATGTGATTTCTTTTACCACATTTGTGACACACAACACCAAACAATTTGCACTGCTTCCTATAGTGACCACACTGCCCACAGCACGTACACTGCACCTTGACTTCGTGCCTTGCGTTGTAGCTCGCGCTGCCACCGCTGCCGCCGACTCTCACATGTGGGTGGTGATGCGCTGCCATCCGCTGGACCCGGCTGCCGCCGTTCACTGTCAATGCCGCCGCATTCTTCTCCGCCGCTTCCACTGAGCAGACGATTTTCACAGCCTGGTCGAAGGATAGGGTGGTCTCTCCCAACAGCCTCTGCTTGGTCGACTCACTCCTGATGCCGCTCACCAGTCTGTCTCTGAGATAGTCGTTGAGGGATGCGCCAAACTCGCAGTATGCAGACAACTTCTTGAGGCTGGCGATGTACTCTGCGACTGATTCTCCTTCCTGCTGATTCCTTTTGCTGAATTTGTACCTTTCAGCTATGAATGATGGCTTCGGGTACAAATGGTCCTGAATTAACTTCACTAATTCATCAAACTTTTTCACTGAAGGTTTTTCCGGCGTACATAAATCTCGTAACAAACTGTACGTTTTCACACCCACGACTGTTAGTAACGTACTAACCTTTTTGTCGTCACTAATACTGTTACAGTCAACGAATAATTCAAATCGTTCAACATACGAATTCCAAGTTTCTGCACTGTTGTCGAAGTCACCAATTCCGCCAATAATTCCCGCCATTTTTACTGTTTCACTAAATAAAGACGAAATGTTCTAATTTACGACCTTGTCTTCCAACATCAAAATGTACCGATTTTGAGTCCACGTGACGCCAAACTACAGACACACTTCCTCCCACTATAATTTTCGGAGAAATTATTTACGCACAATCGAACAGGTTGCATTGCACTCGCGGGATCGCATTAATACCTCGTCGCCAATTGTTGTGTACGGGTTACGGGGAATCGGAATAAAAGACTGAATTAGTTTACATCATCGACTGTGCTCGGTTAAGGTTGGAGGGTAACAGAGAGAGAGGCAAGGGCAGGACACTGGAAGTGGTAGGTGGTGTGATCTGGTGGCGTGATGAGAACAGCCAATGGCATTTATTCAAACTAATCACCCCATATGACGTCACAGCATCATAGATCATACAGTTGGTCTTTGGCTGTGGCTTTAACTTGCCAGTAACAATTTATAATATGTATAATAATTATTATTATAATTATTATTGTAATTCAATACATTACAAAGTTCAATTTAGAGACGTTGTTAATATATATTAAAAATAAAATTGGCCCCAGAGTATTGCCCTGTACTACGCCGTAATTAACTGGAACGTGTTCGCTCTCAGCTCCACAAATGGTCACATACTGTTCTCTATTATTCAGATAACCATGAGAGGACCCTGCCACGAACCCCCATCGCCTTAAGCTTAACTAATAATTTATCTTTGTGGACATAATCAAAAGCTTTTTTTAAATCTAAGAAAATTAGCGTAGCACGGGCATTACATGAGATGGCATCATTGATTTCTTTATTAACTTCAAATAAGGCATCTGAAATATTTTTTTCCGCTGAAACCCATACTGACTCTCACATAAAATGTTGTTATCTTCAATGTATTGTACAAGTTGGTCTTTAACAATTCTCTCCAGCACTTTAGAGAATACACTTAAAGGAGATATAGCACGGTAATTATTTCTGTCTTTGTAATAGTTGGATTTATACAGGGGAAATACTTTGGCAATTTTATAATTGTCAGAAAAAAGGCCGGAAGTCAAGCTGAGATTTATTAAGTGTAAAAAAGGCTGTAAAATAATGTGTAGGTTTTCTTTAAGAATAGGAACCGAGACACCGTCACGACTCGGAGCGGATCCGCCGCGCATTCCAGTCACATAACGTGCGAGATACAGATCAGTAATAGTGTGAAAGACGAAGTCATTGTTAAGTCTTAATTTCAAATCACGCACCAGCGGCTTCCCACCGCCGTCAATAACACTCGCCAAGTTGTGGCCTACTGCGGCAATAAAGTATTAAATTCGTTAGCCGCCCGTGTACACAAACCATGGGTGGAAGGAATACCCGGAAAGTATTTATCAATAGGAAAAGGATCTTTGTTATTTACCTTCCTAGATAATTCGTTTATTACACACAAAAACAATTTAGCATTTCCTCCAATTTCACTTATCTTTGATCAATAATATTGTCTTTTTACATTTTTCAAGGTTTTGTTCAATGTTATTTTAAATTTTCGGTAGTGATTTCTTAAGTTTACATTAAAATGTTGCTTTTTTTACTGATTTGCTCAGTTTGTCTCTAACTCGAATTGAGCGTATCAGACTGGGCGTTATCCATGGTTTTAATTTTTTGAACGGAATGAAATATGTTTGATAGGCATATTGGATTTTTGAACTTTGGATAATTGAGCAAAATGTTTGTGCGCAAGAATTGACATTAACACAACCCAAGACCTAACTCCAGTCTGAGTGAATAAGATTGTCAGTGAGTAGTGTATGGTTAACGTAAGTGGGGAGAGCGGCGGCTCTTGTCAGTAACTGCGACAGTGGCAGTAATAGTTAGAGCAGCACTGTAGTAGTCAGTAATACTTGTCTGGAACACTGCTGACTTGACGTTGTTCATAACACGGTATCTGACAAATATGTGATCCAGACAAGACGTGCTGTGTGGTCTGTCACTGTCACTTGTGTTGGTTTGTCTGTACACTGCACTAGTCCTGCACCGATTAGAATATTTAAATAGCTGTTAGTTATAAAGTCTTTTTTAGCAATTCAATACTTATATCTTCAATACAAATACACATTACATTTTTAGGCATGTTGGCATAGTATTCTTGTAAGTCCGTTGAAAATTGCGCAATTTACTGTCAAAAGTCCTATATAATGCTAGAAGATTGAAGTGTTTATTGCTGTATGTAAAGTCCAAAGCGATGCCGTGCACGTCTCCCAAGGTTGATAGTCTTTTGTTTATAAATATTATACTTCCGTCATTCTTGTTCTGTTTTATAGTAGTGCTCAAGAAGTTAAAACCGTCAATTTTTGCGTCAAATAATTTTTTAAGATTAATAATATTTTAAGAACTTTCAGAATATCCAAATTTAACATAACGTACTGTAGTGAAATTGGCGATTTGAGTTTGTTGAAAAGATTGAATACTTTAATTACCGGATAATTTAGGTAACTAAGTTCGGTTTTGATGTCATCGTCTGACATACGGTTAATTTTAGATCAGCACTGAAATTTTCCCCTTGAGCGGATTTCAACGTGAAATATTTCACATTGCTTCATTAAATTACGTATACAAACGCTCGAATATTTTTATTACATAGGACAATTTAATACTGCTAGTTTTATTATTACCCGAGTACGACAGATTTTCAAAATACGCAAAATAATTTCATTTCATAGTTTTAGCTCTTAAACCTAGTACTAAGAAACAAATCAAGACTATTTTGTTGTCATTAGCGACAAGGTCTTGATTGGGAACGGGAAACTGCGTTTCAACAAAAATGGCTTGAAATACGATAGTTTACAAATTATGTTTACTCTATCAGAGTTTATTGCAAAATCGGTTTCAATCACAGTAATATTATCTTTGGTTCAATATTTCTAATATTACTCACACTAAGGTAAATAACTCTGCTTTAGTTTTCATGAGTTAAAACTGTTAAAAGTATGAACATGATTTTAACGCTATTAACAAAAACAATTTTAAGCGAATTACTTGTTACATGTTTTGTGTAGGCCTAATCATGTTTGAAATATTGTATCATTTAACGAAACAATGACAAGCTTAGAATCGAACGACACGAAACACAAGCTCATCTCGTATTGATAAATAGACTAATATCAAAGGATGATGATACGCCACCAACTTTCTCTGGATTTGTAAACAACCGAGCAGAAGCAGAAGCTGTTTACTTTGTTTAGTTGGGCGTAAGAAAAGAATAAGAACACTGAGTGGTTTGGTTGGTGAGTGGTGATCTTGGTGCAACAAAATGTAATGACTTGAAACTGTCAAAACTCAAAACCAAGTGTCAAATTTCATATAATTCATTCTACGATAGATCTTTCTGTGCAGGTTGATAATTTTCATACAACAATTTTTGAATGTTATTTGGATGCATAATAATTATGTAAATACTGTTGTAAGTCATATTTGAGCTTTATGTGTATAACCTTTCTTTTAGGCTCCTGAAACCGAATACACACAAGGAAACCTTTATAAGGTTAACTTTGCTCAACTTGCAGATTTTTCAAGTTTGAAAACACAATTGGTAAGCCAAGAAGTTTTTAATCTTATGTTTTTTAAAGTTTTTTTTTCCTCCATATCTTATTGAAAGCTTCACATGATTGTGGATATATTAGAAAGCTATTATTTAAAATAAACTTTAAACCTAGGTAATCTGTTAAATTAACTGATTGATATGCAAACCATTGTTTTGAAGTCATTACAATATTGTCCTTGTTCTCCTAAACAAAAACCATTTATGGTTTTTGTGAATGTTGATTACACAATGATTTTTAAAGTGGCGGGTAGGGTATGATAAGCGGACCCGGTTTTTTATATAGAAGAATACAGTCATTGATACCTAATAATCGCATCTCAAATCCTAGACTATCAATCGATATAAAAATACCTACCTATAGTCCTCAATAACAATCATATGTTTTAAATTAAAATATGAATTTATTATTTACAGTGATCAAAAAAATTATTATAACCAAAATTAGGAAAACTGAAGACGACCATATTTACTCCTCTCACAGTTACAGTTGTTTCTTTCCCAAAAATTTCACATAATGGGTTTTTTCGGTACAAGTCCAACATGTTGAAGCCACGAAAAAGCAGCGTCATTTAGTTTTCTAAAATTGACTGCCATTTTTAATAGCCTAATCAGAATTACTTATGTAAAATTGAAATATTATCCTACGTGTATTATTTTAGAGTGTTTACAGCTGTTCATATAGATTATTTAAGTTAATAGTTCAAAATAATTAATCAGTATCGATGGTTATGATTAAGTAATATCGTTTGCCAATTTCGATATAAAAAACCGGGTCCGCTTATCGTACCCTACCCAAAGTGTCCACCACCACAATTGAATCAGGATACCGAATTATCAATTAGAAATATCTAGGCCTAAACTATCGAATACAAAAACAGAGTGAGTACAATAAGCGGACCCGGTTTTTATATTGATAAGTATAATCATTGATACAGTATATCTGTGTATTGAATAAAAGGCTATCATGAATATCAACTTATCTACAGTCCTAATAACATGTTTGAGATTAAAATACTGCAATTAGTTTAATATATACAGTGACAATCTCATAAATAATAAACTCAGAACTCAAAATTCTTTATTATATGCAGTGTTAACTGTACAGTAGTGTCATTGGGATCAGTTTTCACAGATAAAATGAAAAATGTCTATTAAAGAGGCGGTGTTAGGGCTATCAAGCCCTCTCTACCACTCAACCACGTATTACATACAATCTTGTTTGATACAATTTCGGTAAATTATTAAATTATAATTTAAATATAAAATAACAAAATTCCTTAACCTACACAAAATTAAATGAGCTTTAAGTAAAAATCTACATATTAAAATGAGTTCAAAACTTTAAATACAAAAGAAAAAGTATATAATATATGTATATATTGTAATAAATACAAGAATATTACTAAGTAATAACTATTGCTATTTTAAAATATACATGTACTAAAACATTTGACATTCAGGTGGCCATAATAGTACAGTTTAAATATTCCTGAATGCTCTAGAGACCTTGCTATCGAAAGGCCTCACAAAAAATAAAAGTATTAAATATTGGTTTTATGTTTTAATGTAAGTAAGTATTCTTTATGTATAACAGTTTATATTCTACAGGAAAATTATAACTCTAAGAATTTAAAGAAGATGAAACTAACTAAAAATATTTCTTTCAGATCCTTGGCTTTGTGTTCGCGTGCCTGTTACGCAGGAGATGGCAAATTCTGAACTAGGAGCTTTGGTCGTAGCAAAACTGTCCCCAGGCCCAGGAGAACATGTTATAGCTGTATCCTTTCTATTTACTATTATTTAACATTGTTTTGGGTACTTTGGGATTATACCGACCACACCCAGACATGAATCGTTATTTGACATTTTGCTTCTACTGATTACTAGATTAGCGTAGAACAATATTTCGTCAATATAAAACAGGAATCGTCTTATCGCAAACCCCTCCCCATCCTCAGACAGAGGTCAAAGTCGAGCGGTCTAGTAGATAGACAATAGACAATAGACAATAGACAATAGACAAATAGACAATAGACAATAGACAATAGACAATAGACAATAGACAATAGACAATAGACAATAGGACAATAGACAATAGACAATAGACAATAGACAATAGACAAAAATTCTTTATTAACATGCTCATTGAGAACAGTATTAGCGTCATAGTAAACACTACAAGTGTTTTTTTTTTACAAAATATAAAGTTTTGTAATGATATAAAAGGTTACATTGTAAAATTTAAATGTCAAATACTCTTTGAAAAAAAATTCTTCTATGGAGTAGAAGGGGCGGTCAGCAAGCCATTTGTGTAGTGCTGGTTTGAGTTCATTCTCTCCTTTGTCTCTCAGCTCTGATGGCAGGTGGTTGTGAAGCTTCCTCCCGATGTATGTAGGCTTCTTTTCGAACTGTGACAGTCGGTGGGCTGGAAGGTCATACAAAGTAGTGTCTCTGAGGTTGTACTGATGAACTTCACCCGCTTTGGTAGGCCCTCTCTTACTGCATGCATCACAGTTTCTTGAATGTATAGTGATACGATAGTGAGGATCTTATGGGTTCTAAAGGCTTCTCTTCAGCTGTTTGGTGGTTGCAGTCCTGCAAGTGTTCTGACTGCGGTTTTTTGTTTTTTGAGAACCCTTTGAATCTGACCAGCTGATGTTCCTCCCCATGCTACTAAACCATATCTTATGTGAGCCTCAAACAAAGCGAAATAAGCAGCTCTTGTAGTTGTTTCATCAGTAGAAGCTTTGATGTTTTTAATTGCATAGAGGCTGGAACTTAACTTCCCACAGAGTTTGTCTACATGAGAGGCCCAGGATAAGTTTTTATCCAGAGTTATGCCCAAAAACTTGACTTCGTCATTCATTGCAACATCTGGTATACATGGCACACATTCAGATCTCCTTCCAAAAGCTATTTGGGCAGTTTTGGTAGTGTTTACTGCTAAGTCATTGTTATGACAGTACTGATAGGTCATGTTGAGGGATAGGTAGGATGTGATTGCCATATTTTCAGTTGAGGTTTCACACTAAACATCAAGGTTGTGTCGTCAGCATACATCAAGGTTAAGCATGCATCACCAATGTATTGAGGTAAGTCGTTAGTGAAAGGATGAAGAGTACTGGTCCAAGAACAGATCCTTGGGGGACACCTCGGTTTACAGGTAGGAGACTAGATGTTACATAATTGGATATTCCATTTTCTGTTTTGCTTAGCTCAACCAGTTGTTTTCGTCCTCCAAGGTAACTTTGGAACCAATTTTTTGCTGTTCCTGCTACTCCTAAGTTTTCCAGTTTCCGGATGATGAGATCATGGCTAAGACAGTCAAACGCTTTACTAAAGTCTAGGAAAAATTCCAGTAGTTAAATTCCCTTCTTCAATACTATCTATAAGAGACTCTACCATTTTTATTATTGCAGTGGTGGTAGACCTGCCTTTAGTAAAGCCATGTTGACAGTTTGTCAGTAGATTATGTTTTTCGCAGTGGTCCAGTAGCCTTCTGAGAACAATTTCTTTCGCACAGTTTTGAGAAAGTGGATACAAGAGAGATAGGTCTATAATTACTGGGAATCTAAGTAGCTTCCATTTTTATATTTTGGATACACTTTTGATAGTTTTAGAGCTGAAGGAAATTTACCACTTCTGAGAAAGACTTATTGAATATGTCGACGAGGGGCAGTGCAAGTTCTTCAGGGCAAAATTTTGAGTATTTTTGAAGAAGAAATCTCATCTAAACCTGATGAGTTTTTTGATTTGAGGTTGTTAATGATTGTTCTGACTTCATTTTCATTTGTTTCTCGAAGGTTTATGAGCTGTTGAAGTGTTGGCTGTACAGGTGGTAAAAAAGTTCTTATTATTCCATTATTTTTTTCTAACGTTTTTTCAGCTATGTGTAAAAAGTGAGAGTTTAGATGGTCTGCTACTTCTACAGAGTTGTCAATGATTTTTCCATTAACTTCTAGCTTTATTTCGTTCACTGACTTTCCTTTCTTGGACCATGTTGTGTTTATAACTTCCCACATAGCCTTGGATTTATTGTCGGCACGGGCAATGTGGTCTGATGCCGCTTGTTTTCTGAGGAGTTTCAGTCGTAGGTCATAGTTTTTTTTACATCTTATTGACTCTTCCTTGTCATCAATAGATCCTGTCATTTCATATTTACTAAGGGCTATCAGGTATCTGTCCTTTAGTCTATTGCTTCTTGGTCAGCAAAATATTTAGGTTTTAGTTTATGGCGTGTTTTAAATTTCCTCTGAGGGCATGCTGCATCCATGGCAAGTCGTAGAGTAGAGCTCAATCTTTCAAAAGCTTCGTCAGCATCTTCAGTTTGCAGAATGTTTGACCAGTTCTCTTCCCCAAGTATGCATTTGAGCTCTTGAAGATTTTTTCTTCTGAGGCAGCGACTCATTCTGAGGGATTATCCTGTAATTACTGCGAAGTTGACCTCACAGCTTTGGGCAGTATGGTCTGAGATGCCAGCATGGATAACCTTTGTGTCAAGCTTCTCAGTGTCAATATTAGAACAAATCCAGTCGATAGAGGATTGTGTAGTTGGGGTAATTCTGGTCGCTGGAAGTTGTACCCTCTTGCTGTTATTGAGAGGCCAGAGTCTCATCTAATAAAGTACTTCTTCTGTCAGGATTTAAAATGTCAACGTTTATGTCCCCCATTATGACCAGAGGATAGTAGTCTATTCTTGTATTAGTGATTATATTAGACACTGTTTCTAGCGCTAAATCAAAATCTCCGTTAGGAGATCTGTATGTACCAAGAATGTGGATAACTGATTGTTTAAGCCTGATTTTGATCAGAGCAGCCTCAAGCGTAATCTCTCTGCAGAACTGGACAACAATAAGTTCTTCTGTATGCCTCACAAGGTTTTTGTCAACATAGATAGCAACCCCACCTTTCCTATGTTCTGTTCTACAGAAGTGGGCCTTGAGATAGTATCCTGTGATTACGGTGTTTTCTATTTGGTCTCGTTTAAGACCATGCTCTGTCAGAATC
Organism: Homalodisca vitripennis; assembly: GCF_021130785.1. NCBI lineage: Eukaryota > Metazoa > Arthropoda > Insecta > Hemiptera > Cicadellidae > Homalodisca > Homalodisca vitripennis. The sequence goes on from NW_025782183.1 coordinate 22,970, forward strand.
AGTACGTTTGGCTTAATTTTTTGAACTAGATGTTGAAGTCTATTAATTTTATTTGAAATTTCTTGTGTGTTTTGATGCAGAATGAGGAGACTTGATGGATTTTTAAAAATATTTTTGTGTGATGATCCTGGATCTCTCTGCTGTGCTACACTAATATTTTGTTCCAGAATATTTTTGTTTTGTATCTTTTTCTTTTTTTGATGATTCTCTTCTAAAAAATGAGAGTTTGGATGGACATTAACAAGTTTATTTGGTGATAAAAAAGGTGATCCTGCAATGTTGCTGGAGTCACTGTCATAATTGTCATATTCGGTAGTATTGGACAGTTCTTCAGTTGGAGTTTGACTTTGGTTGTGCAGTTTTTTGACGGAGTTTGTCTGATTCTCCCTGTTGTTGCATTAGTCGAGAGTTTTATTGTTGGATATTGACGGGTTTTCCCAGGCTGATTTTGGTTAGATGTGATTTTACTGGCTAGATTTTTATTAAAAAATTCTTCTATGCTCTCATTTTTGTCTCGGAGTTTAGCAGAAGTTGGGGGAGTTTTGTCTATATCTTATTAGTGTTATTAGAGATCAAAGGCATGGATTCCTTATTGGTTTCCGAGCTCTGTTGAGTAGATATGCTGGTATCATACATGGTTGTATAGATTGTGGGGTTGGGTTTTGAGGTTTTCATTTTTTGAACTTGTAAGGAAATACTAAATTTGTTTTGGATTTTCTTAGCAATTATTTGTTCCCCAAAAGGTTTTTTAAGAGGGGTACGGCAAGGTGTAGAAATTCCTTGTTTTCCCACTGTTTTTTACTAATGTTTTGTCCTCCTTGTCTGCCAGATTTTTCACCTCTGCTTCCAAAATTTTTGAGTTTTTCTTCAAATAAATTCTGATTTTTCCTTAGAAGTCCTATTTCTGTGGAAAAGAGAGGAAGGGTCGAATTTATTGAGTTGGTGTTATGTTCAGTTTTGGGATTCAGCGTTTTTCATCAACTTTTCCTCTTTATAACTTAAGTTTTGCCTATTTGAGAGTTTTCTTTTCAAATTTATAATTTCCTTATCGAGTTCATTTATTTTAAATTCATATTTATTGAGAAGTTCTGCTTGCTTTCTGTCGTGGTCTTCAAAAATACTTTGCACTTTGAGAAGATTTTCTTTATCCCTGATTCCTTGTGATTCCAGTTCAGCATTTTTTTCTTGAAGTTTTTCCATGGCAAACATATATTAACGTGATTGCAGAGTCTCGCTGCCCGTTCAGCTGGTGCGTCGCTTTTGTTGTACTTCTGTGTTTTACCTCTACATTTCTCCAAACACAAAAATTCAATAAAAACAAACATGATCAAACTAAAACTAAACTCTTTATTGAAAAAACACTCAAAACTTGTTTTTATTCTTGATCATACTCCGCCACCCAAAATGCGAGTGCCATGCCTTCGCGCTGATGTCAAAGAAAGAAAAACATCCCTCGAGATAGTACCTATCAGTAAAATATCAAATTCTAGAGGATCTGATCAGAAATATAAATTGAATTGTAATGAAAAGGCAATTATGTACTGTGCAAATCATGTGATGCCGCGTGGCCTGTCGTAATCGGGATTCTTGAGAAAGATAAGATGACAGCGACAACAATACCGATCACAATGCCTGGAAATGCTTGTAAGTTTGTAATTTTATAATTAAAGAGTTGTTTTTTTCGTTCTATCATGTTTGTTTCTATAAATTTATATTTTTGTGTTCTTCATACTGGTGTGGTCGGTATAATCCCAAAGTACCTTGTTTTGTATTAAAGTATCAAATCAAATCAAATTATTTATTGCCATTGATCACATTTGCATACATGAAATAGGCATTGTCATAAATTAAAATACTAAAATATAAAAGCACAGTAATAAAATACATCGTCATAATTTAAAATTATAAAATATGAAATATGAAAGTACAATCATGCAATAATCATATAAGAGCTCTGCATAAGACAAGTCAATGTAGAATCAACAGAACATTAAATCTACTTCACAGTTGAGAAATTCAGCTAATGTATAAAATGGATTACTCAACAGCCAATTCATTAGCTTACTTTTAAACACAGTAAGAGATACTGCTTGCGCAGACTCATCTAATTTGTTAAAAAAGTTTACACAATTTATCTTATGAGATGAACCAATTTTAGTTAATCTATGCTGAGGAATATTGAGCTTAAACTTATTTCTTGTATTATGTACATGTATGTCTTGCCTGGTGAGGAATAAGTGTAGGTTAGATTTTGTGTATACTAATACCTGAAAAATATAAAGATTGATAACGGTTAATATCCCCAAATTAACAAAAAGTGGTCGGCAATGATCAAAAGGACCTGCTCTACAAATAGTTCTTATAACTCTCTTTTGAATCAACACGAGATCTCTCACAGATGTTGCATGACCCCAAAGAGTCAGACCATAAGAAATATGGGACTGAAACAAACCAAAATATGCTGTTCTTAAATATTCTATAGTAACAATGTCTCTCAATTTCCAAATCAGGTAACTAACCCTAGAGATCCTACTGCACAGGTTTTTAATGTGATGAGACCAATTTAATTTTGAATCAATGTACATGCCAAGTAACTTTACTGATTGAACCTCCTGAGTTTGAGCTGATAAGCTTAATATAATATTTTGGGTTTTATCTTGATTACAAAGCAATCTATTTGAGGAGAACCAATTCAAGGCTTCATCTTCCCCTGATTTCATGGTCATTTGAAGATTGATGAGATTCTTATTACAGGAGAAGAGAGAAGTGTTATCTGCATAAATAACAGCACCCACAGATACATTCTTTGGCAAATCATTAATCAAAATATTGAAGAAAAATGGGCCAAGTACTGAGCCTTGTGGCACTCCAATAGTAACTGTCTCCACAGGTGAATTTTTACCTTGAATTGAAACATATTGCTTTCTATTAGTCATGTAAGAATTTATAAGCATACATGAATGTTTTGACAACCCATAAAAATGAAGTTTATTCAGAATAATACTAAAAGGGACACAATCAAATGCTTTACTTAAATCCAGCAATGAAAGAGCCACAGACTCTTTGTTATCCATTGCATTAAGGGAATAATTTACAATGTTCATAACAGCAGTTGTCGTTGACCTTCCCTTTCGAAAGCCAAATTGTGACTCAGTAAAAAGATTAAATGTTTTGAAATAAAATGAAAGTTGCTTGTGCATTAAAGACTCCAATATTTTAGAAAATATAGGAACAATAGATACAGGACGATAATTCTGAGGTAATTGTTTGTCGCCCTTTTTATAAATGGGGATAACTTTCGATATTTTTAGTAAATCCGAAAAATATCCAAACTCCAAACACTTATTAAAAACGAATGTTAGTGGTTCTTTAATGAAAGGAATAGTTTTTTTGACCAAGTAATTTGACATCCAATAAAAATCCATACTTTTAGAGTTTGAGAGTTTTGCTGTAATCTTTTCTACTTCATTTGGCTCAACTGTTTGCCAAAAAAATGTCTCAGAAGGAACTGATCTATCGCCCAACAGATCATAATATGAGGTGTTAGTGGGTGGAATACCATTTGAAAGTTAATGGACTGAATTTAAAAAGAAATCATTGATTCGTTTTGGATCAAGTGTTACTGCTTGAGAGTTGCCGCTAGAATTTTCCTGTTTAAATGATTTCCCAGGCGGCCTTACATTTATTTGGGGCTGCCTCAATGTAACTCTCACAGGCCTGCCTTTTTGCTCTCTTTAACTCAGACCTATAATTGCGTTTACAACCTAAATAGGTATTATAAGCCAATAGAGCATGTTCTGACCTACTATCTCTTAAATTCTTATATACATTGTACAAGCTCAACATGTAATCTTTTTCCTTAGCTAAGTCCTGATTATACCATTGTACTTTCTTTTTTTTAACTCTACATTTATTAGATTTGCTAACTAGAGGGGAACAGTAATGCCAAAGATTGACAAAATGCTTAAAGAAATTGTCAAATAAAACATCAACTGTTATCATACCAGAATTAAATCTGTTGATCATTTCCCACTTTTCATACTTTAACAAATTTATGAATAAGTTTATTTGATTTTCTGTTTGCTTTCTGATTAAAATTTTATTGCAACCACTATTATAATTTTTACTAGGTTCACCCCTATGATGATCTCGGTATACCTGCATTACATGAGAAATATGGTCAGCAAAATGTCCCTCTAAAGAGCTAATATAATATAAATTATCAGTAAAATTAACCAAGATGTTATCTATACAAGAATTAATATGGGTGGGAGTTTTAACTGTGCAATTCAAATTTAGTGACTTAAGTAAGTTTGAAAAATATATTGAGTTTTGACTCTGTAATGCAGTCATTTCTATATTAAAATCACCACAAATGGCAACCATGGCATTAATACTTAAGTATTAATACTTACAGAATATAGTTCATTGTAAAGAACAAAATTTTGATCAAAGCATGTATTCTGTTTGTAAAAATATTTTAAGGTTGGAAATATGAAGGAAAATATGACTAGGACTCGTGGTATGATCCTGTAGTTTAACTAAAATTTGTTTCGTCTAACATCTGAACGTCTCCCTTCGATGACAAGGAGCTTGGTAATGGTGTCCAGTGTTCTAAGAACTGGTGATGAAATTTTGTGTTAAAGTAACATTTCAGCAGCCTCTCATTATGGTCAAGATCAGAATCCTCGTAATTTGAGTTAACCCTTAATAATGCACATTTTAAAGTGAGAGTACCATACTCATTTGTAAATATTGTTCATACCACTGTGTTCATGGCTACACTGGGCCACACTCATTTGTAAATATTGTTCATACCACTGTGTTCATGGCTACACTGGGCCACCCTCATGTGTAAATATTGTTCATACCTCTGTGTTCATGGCTACACTGGGCCACACTCATTTGTAAATATTGTTCATACCACTGTGTTCATGGCTACACTGGGCCACACTCTTTGTAAATATTGTTCATACCTCTGTGTTCATGGCTACACTGGGCCACACTCATTTGTAAATATTGTTCATACCACTGTGTTCATGGCTACACTGGGCCACACTCTTTGTAAATATTGTTCATACCTCTGTGTTCATGGCTACACTGGGCCACACTCATTTGTAAATATTGTTCATACCACTGTGTCCATGGCTACACTGGGCCACCCTCATGTGTAAATATTGTTCATACCTCTGTGTTCATGGCTACACTGGGCCACACTCATGTGTAAATATTGTTCATACCACTGTGTCCATGGCTACACTGGGCCACCCTCATGTGTAAATATTGTTCATACCTCTGTGTTCATGGCTACACTGGGCCACACTCATGTGTAAATATTGTTCATACCACTGTGTCCATGGCTACACTGGGCCACACTCATGTGTAAATATTGTTCATACCACTGTGTTCATGGCTACACTGGGCCACACTCTTTGTAAATATTGTTCATACCTCTGTGTTCATGGCTACACTGGGCCACACTCATTTGTAAATATTGTTCATACCACTGTGTCCATGGCTACACTGGGCCACCCTCATGTGTAAATATTGTTCATACCTCTGTGTTCATGGCTACACTGGGCCACCCTCATGTGTAAATATTGTTCATACCTCTGTGTTCATGGCTACACTGGGCCACACTCATGTGTAAATATTGTGCATACCACTGTGTTCATGTGGCTACACACTGGGCTGTTACCAGTTAAGTTGTCCACACACACAATATTCAGTGACTGTTTTATAGGTTGACAAAAATGTGGGTGAAATGTCAGAAGCTGCGTGAAGAAAGGGTGCTTAATCCAGTTGGCCATTCTCTTTGTCAACAGGTTTATGGGTATTCAAATGCAGTCTGTGATAAGGATAGGAAATTCTAGGAATAGATATACTGCAGTGTACATCACAATTCAGCGAAATAGGGTAAGAAAACTTTGGTTACATCCTTCGGTCAGACATTGACTTATGAATGAACAGGTGCGAACTTTGTTAGAGACCTATTAATTTTGGTCTCCAATTCATCATGTGGAGTATTGTCAAGAAGCAGACAACTTCCCTTCTAAGTACATAAAGTAACCCAGCCATATTGAGGCGTGTGTGTGCGTGAGTGGGCACACATTTCTTCACAGACAAAAAAGTTTTGCTATACATACATTTTGTTTGATATCAATCATCTTTATTTACAGTAACATTAAGAAACGTATTGGCGTCAAAAATATTATACAATCAATACAAATAATTAAGGATATGTGAATACAAATTACAATGTTGAAATTATTTCTCTCTTTACTGATGTGTAGCATCATAGAATTCTTTCAATGAATAGAGCGGTCTTGTCTTGAGCCAGTTGTGAAGTCCTGTTGTTAGTAGTTTCCTTCTGAGTGCTTTTAAAGATGTGGGCAGAGCATTGTATAACATGCATCCGATGTAACTTGGTTTTCTTTGGAAGTGGGCTGTGCGATGAGATGGAAGGAAGAAGTCGGTGGCTTACCGAGTGTTGTAGGAATGGATGTTTTCACCTCTTGTATGTAAGTCCCGATCTCTTGTTTAAAGTATGACAGTTTGAATGTAGAGAGCCACAACTGTTAGTATTTCAAGAGATTTGAAAGCATTCCTGCAGCTGTCTAGTGGTTGCAAGTTCGACAAAACTCGAATGGCTTTTTTCTGCAGTACTAAAATACTATTAAGATTGCTCTCAGAAGTCCCGCCCCAAACAGCTATACAATAGTGGATGTGTGATTCTATCATGACATAGTAAGCAGTTTTTGCTGCATCCAGTCCTGCTGCCCAATATATTCTTCTGACCACATATACTCCACTGCTGATGTTTTTACAAAGGCTATTAATGTAGCTAGTCCATCTTAGGCCAGTATCAAGAGGCAGACCTAATAATTTTGTCTTCTTTGGAGGTGATGTTTGGTAAATCTAAAACAAGTTCTGCTAGTCTACACAGTGATATAGTTAACATATTATTGTTTTGTTATAGTAGCATGGCAACAAGAAGAGTACTTAAAGCATTAGGATGGATTGTAGACTTATTCCACTACCATATTAAACCGGATAATAGAATTGAGACTACAATAATTGGCTGAGCAGTAGTGAAGCCTATCACTTGTGGAGCCAGAAAAATGTTATTTCTGTCTGTTTGTCTGCATGTCTTGGAAACTAACTGACCTATGCACTTCAAATTTTACAGAAAGCTGCATTTCTATGTAGGCAACACTGAGGTCGATGATGGTGCATATCTCTATGGGATTTGGCTGAGCAAATATTTCTATATTGGTATTTGGGTTACCATAATAAAAAAAAAAAAAAAAAAAAAAAAAAATAGCACAATAAATAAATTATAATGAACTTTAAGATTATGTGAGTTTTAATGTTAACACATGTAGTTTATTCATACAGTAAAAGAAAAAATAATAGCGTGAAAAGTCATTGGCAAGATTTTATTTCTCCTGCACTCTTGCACTGTAGTAACCTCTCTACTTCACTGGAACTTTTATTATTTAAACACTGCTATGAGACCTAACTCATTGAACAATGTGACTGTGAATGTATTATGTAGCAAGATATCTCGTGAAAAATCATCTGTAACCTTTAAATTTGGTATGAAAACATAATTTCTACATAGGTAGATAGGAGTGAGTTAATAATAATAATAATAATATTTTATTGCCATACAAAATTTTTACATTCATCGACAAAGTCAAAGTACAGCCAGTAGCCAAGTCAAACTTAGTTTACTAATCAAAATGTTAGTGTATATAAACTAATTTACCATAAACTATTATCATAAACTATTACAAAATAAAAAATTACATAAAGTATTTTTGGTTAAAAAACAATACAAGGTACAGCAAAAAATTCTTCAATTGAATAAAAAGGATTGGCTAGAAGCCAACTATAGAGCCTATTACAAAAAACATTTCTTGAATATTTATTTACTAACTGAGACAACTTATTATAAATTTTCAATGATAAAACCTGGTGACTATTAACTGATTTATCTAGCCTACAGAAATTAATTGTAGTAAGCCTACTTGCCTTACTCCTCGTATTATAATTGTGACTGGCATACTTTATAGTACTAGGGTTGCGAAAGGTATACAAAACCAAGTCATACACACAAACAAATTAATAATAGTTTGAATTTTTGACTTAATAAATAATGGTCTACAATGTTCTAAAAAATTGGCACCACAAATGATTCTGATAACTTTTTTTTTGCAAAATTAATATTTCATTTATCCTGCTGCAGTTTCCGTAAAATATTAAACCGTACCTAAGAATTGACTGAAAGTAAGAAAAATACGCGGATCTAATATAATTTTGTTCAATACGGCTAGTAAGCCTTTTCATTAAGAAGATAACCCTAGACAATTTTGAGCTAATATAATCAATGTGAGGTCCCCAAGATAGATTTTTATCAATTTGTACTCCCAAAAACTTTACTTGATTAGAAAATTGATCAAAATTGGTATTAATATTAATATCAAAAGGTCTTAAAGTAAAAATTATGTTTTGGGTTTTTTCTTCATTCAAAAGAAAACCGTTTGCCTTAAACCAACCCGATGCCCTATCTAAAGCACTTTGTGCCAAGACATTAAGAGTATCGATATTTGAATTGATGTTAACAAATGTTGTATCGTCTGCATACAGGATTGTTTTACAATTTATAAAAGCTGGTAGGTCATTAATAGAAATTAAAAAGAGCAAAGGACCTAAAACCGATCCCTGAGGGACACCATATTTAACTGAAACCTCCTTTGACCAATCGCCATTTACTAAAACCTTCTGCTTACGCTCAAAAAGGTATGATCTAAAAAATTCCATCTGCAAATTAAGAACTCCATAGTATTTCAATTTGAACAATAATTCTGAGTGATTCACACAGTCAAAGGCTTTGCTCAAGTCACAAAGAGTAGCCCGAGCAAAACCCTTACTTTCAAACGCTAGTAGCACTTCATGCACCAGCTTATCTATGGCATCTACTGTGGACTTACCTTTTCTAAAACCAAACTGAGAAAGACTTAAAAGATTGTTTTTTTTCAAAATAACTACTTAACAGATCAAAAACTAAAAGTTCAAATACTTTGGATATTACAGGAATAACTGAAATTGGCCTGTAGCTCTCAGGTTTTTCCTTTGATCCTTTTTTAAAACACTGGACTAATCCTTGAAATTTTTAATTCATTAGGAAATATTCCTTCTGAGAGACAAAGGTTAAAGCAGCAGGATAACGGTATAGATAGGTTATAAATGATTTTCTTTAACAAATTATTAGACATTAGGTATACATCATTACAATCAGAGTTTTTTAAACGCTTAGTTGCTTCAATTACATCGAGTGGTGTTATAGTATTCCATGTGAATTGTACATTCGGGACAGGTATACCAGTGGATGCAAGCAAACTGCTCAGAGCTAGTAGGAGGAAAGCCTATGCTGTTTTTAATGGTCTCAACCGAATTAAGGAAACAATTATTAAAAGTATCGGGGCATATTAATGAATTTTTAAGACTTACATTGCTATCACTATTATTGCTTTTAATAATATTCCATGCTGTTCTACACTTGTTACTACAGTAAGAACCCCGTTAACCGAGGTAAGTGATTGGGACCAGAGGGTACCTCGGGATACGGCGAACCTCGGATAACACGGAAACGTAACCTAAAAATCGTTACCCGGGGCTAAAAATAGCTCAAGATATACTAAAACATGAAACAAAAGTTATTAACTGAACTGTTGTTGTTTAGTTTATTAGTACAAGAAATGTTATTAGTCACGCAATAAAACAGAGAGAGGAAACGGTAACACTCACAATACTAAACACTGTTTTAATATAAACACTCAATTTATTGCACAACTGAATACGTATGATATAGGCTACACAATGTACAGAAGTTTAGTTACAGTACAGTATTCCTGTTTTACAAAATTTAAATCAAAGAAATGAAAATTAATTTACTGTACATTGTAACAAAAATAAACAAAGTAAGCTAATCTTTTTTCCCAAAGAAATCAGTTTATTGTTTTTTGACTTAGATTAGAGGATCTTAGGCTAGCCGCCCTGTTGCGCCAGCGTCGCAGCCAAACTAAATCGTTTGTTGTTGCGGTTTCTCTTGTATGTTCAATGTATGCCAGTGCTCCCTCGAACGTTCTTAGACCCTTCTGTAATGTGATAATTTTTTCCTCAGTCGCCCCATCAGGTTCATCGCTGTAAAAAAAACTTTTGATTTTACGTAACCGTAACGCAATCAAAAGGCAGCAGTTGGAATTGGTTATGAAATTAGTTTTGGATTGATGAATGGGCAACATTATAAACTAAAAGTGTAAACAAATATACTGTAGTTTGTGTTATAAAAAAATTGATGTTTGGGATTATGTTTTTATGTTAAAAATTTTGCATAAATAAAAAATCAAAAACTTAACTTGTCATCATCTTCTGGTTGGTTGAGCATCTGGGATAATCAACCGTTCATCAGTTAGGGCCTGATCCTCATCTCCATTGATCCATTCACTGATGTCCTCTGCACTGATGGGCTCAGCCACTGGAAGGTGGTTACAAAGATTCACAAGCTCTTCATTTTCAGGAGGACATGCTCTTGGCTGGTTTTTCAGGAGCAGCTGTCTCTTGCGGCTTGCCTTTTCAATTCCGAAAAGGTTTGCGCCATGACCTTCTTATAGTGTCCTCCCTAACGTTATCCCAAGACTTCACACTGACACCCAGTAGACAACATCTTTCTCAATTGTGATTAACTTGAGAGCATCAGTGACACCCAGCCCGTCCTCTAGCTTCTCCCAGTAGATTTCTAAGCAGCCTCTTTTTGTGTAAGTTTCGCTTAAAAAGTTTACTAGAACTCCCTGGTCTAGAGGCTGGATGAGGGCAGTAACGTTTGGAGGCAAAAATAAGGCTCTAATGCCATCCGCTGACTAGCTCCATCAGCATCTGGAATGGGACGAAGCGTTGTCAAGAATAAGAAGGAAGAGGGCCTTGCGAGGGAGTTTTTTGTTCTCCAAGAAAGCTTTCAACGACTGGAACGAATTCCTCAAAAAACCATTGTTTGAAAAATTCCGCGAGTCCATCCATGCGTTTTTTTCCGTGGTTTGTGTATGTGCTGGGAAATGTGTCCACATTAGTATTTTTAAAAGCACGTGGCTTTTTATACTTGCCTATTACAACTGGTTTGAGTTTCAAACTTCCTGCAGCATTGGCACATCCTAAAGACTGTAACTCGATCTTTAGATTTCCTTATACCCAGGAGCTTGATGTTTCCTGCTGACTGGCTTAAAGTTTTTGAGGGCAACATTCTGAAGTTTAAAGGCCTGTCTCATCACAGTTGAATATTTTGATCGGATGTAAGACCCTCACTCAAAATCAAAATTTTCTTATTTTTTCTTCTTCAAAAAACTGTCACATCAGTTTTCCATTACCTGAAAGTTTTTTTCTCCCCAGATATATTAAGTTGACCGCACTCCATAACGGCTTCTTCCATCGCATTGAACCACGCCGGAACTAGCGGTAATAAGGTTACATCGCCATCGCCAAAAGATTTATGGAAATCTAGCAGCTTTTGCCTGCAAAATAGGCCCACTTATTGGACTTCCCCTTGCTCTCATTTCCGAAAACCATAAAGAATAAAGCCTCGGAAGTTTTTTTTCATACTCACACTTTTTTTTAAAACGTTTTTTTTTCTCTCTGAATTGCAATTTGGAATTTAAGCTCTGAGCACCCCATTTTTTTCTAACTCAGCCCTCTTCCTCCTCAATCTCCGACGGTAACCTCACCAACACCCAAGTCTTTAGCGACTGTTCTTATTGACTCACCATTGTCCAGACGACGAATCGCATTTAGTTTAGTCTCTAAGGACACAACGACAACGTTTGCGTTTAGCACTCATTTACACCTACTGTAAACTGCACTTAAACACACAATAAAAAAACAGTGATTAGACACTTGACTTGTAAAAGTAAACAAAGGACTGCCACTGAGACGAAATGGCGTCTTCGGGCAGACCGATGAATGCACGAACACATCCGAGCTGAAGCTGTACACCAGGACAGCCCACTAGATGCGCAATAAGCTACGGAGTCGAATCGCGGTGGTGGGGAGAGCGAGTGGCTCAGTCGCGTCTCGGCATTGAAACAGTTCGCATTGGGTCCGGCGGCGAGCGGTGTCGGGTTTACAACACCTGCAGCTGCCGGC
>NW_025782184.1:0-37585 GCF_021130785.1 Homalodisca vitripennis
GTGCTCGATCTGTAAACGGCTCGTAGTGCTCATCTTTTGCTTGGTCTGTAAGTGGCTCGTTGTTTCTTTAACGATATTGAACCATATTGAACCATATATTGAACGATATTGTTTATTTAACGGTTTTGATATAATTGATACTTTCTGTTTTGAACCACCTCTGTGGGTTGCCCTATAACGCCGAGGAAAGTCAAGAACCTCATTTGCACTTGTTCACATTATTGTACATTACAGTTTTGTAAAAACGTTTAACCCAATAAATGGTTTGTATTTACAACCTGTTGCACTGGTGCAATCTTTAGTAAAAGTTAGACAGTAATTTCGTTATTGCCAAGAGTCGTGAACTATTCATTTAACACTGTGTGTATGGTATTTTCTAAAATACCCCTTTTAATGTTTCTTTTAACCATACCTTCCTTTTTAAAGTAAGGTCTGTACACTACTAATTGCGGAATTAGTTGAAATTAGTAGTAAATAAGACTTTACATGTATAAATGTGTTATTCTCTACTGACACATATTTCGAAGATAAATAGTTGTACAAGAATAAATACACTTTGCCCCAGTATTCTAGTACCTGAATATTTTTATCGCTGGTCAAATGTAAAATCTATTTTTTATGTAAATAAATAAGTAAAAAACTGACAAATTTGAATTTTTTCCTTTATAATCCATACAAAATAGTAGAGCATAACATAAGGAACACAAGTAAGAATGTATATTTATTAGGTCTTTCACCAGAATACTTAAGAAAATTCTTCATTTTTGTAAAGTAGTGAAATTTAAAAAAAATCTATTTTTAGCTTCAGTGGTAAAGGCTACTCAAACATACTTATAAATTGCAAAAATATATTTTGTTTGGAAGAAAAGTGGCTCTTTATTAATCTATGATTTAAATGCATTATACTGATTATCAAGTATGAAATAGATTATTTTTTCTGGAAAATTGCAAACAAAACAATGAAAAATTTAATGTATAAATTATAAAAAGTTGCAAATTTGTGAAATGGACCAATATTTATACACACATACATATTTATTTATATTTATAATATAATGTTTTCTTTTGTTTATTATTTTTTGTTAGTATGTTTACACTTTTATATCTCTTAACCCTTTAAGGACCATAAGAAACGTGGCATGAAAAAAAAGTTTTTATTCTTGTAAAACATATTGCAGTTATGTAACTAAACTGTTTATTTGTATTTAAAATAATTAGTACACCTAGTTTTTTATATATATCATGGGACAAATGTGTCCCTACGGACGGTAACGGAACTTGACAAAGATACTGCAATGGCATATATTTGTCCCAAGCGGACTGTAGTAAAACCTAGTAAATTGAGTAGTTCACTATATTTCTGTAATTTTACAAGTCTTTGTAGGTTTATTTAGGTGATTGAAGTAAATATTATTTAAGAAAAAGTTGTTTTATTTACAAAATTATGAAATTACAAAACTTACTCATCAATATACATGTTCGAAAACTTGTCAGTTTATTATAAAAAATAACAATAGAACATTGTTCTTATGTTGATCAGTGAAACTGTTCAAAGCACTTTCTTTCATTGATAAAGCATAAATGAACTTGACATATTACACATATACAGTTTGTTCGGTTTTCTACTTTGTTCTTGGCACATTCAACACATCGACGTCTGATATTTGTCTTTTTCATTATATGTTCTGGCTTATAATGAGGGTCTAATTTTAGATTTCCTTGACAATGGAGTATTGGGAAGTGAACGCATTCTATGTGTGTAGTCACCAATTAGACATCGTGCTATCATTTGTCGGTACTCAAGAGATGTAACAGCTTTTGAGCTCTCATTCTTGTTTTATGTCAAATAAACGTTCACTAACAGAATCCATCTCACAAACTTCAATTCAATACCCTAACTAACTAGTAAGAAGAATAAAATGGATAACCTCAAAATCTATTTGCCAAACTGAAGGAAACTGTAGTCAGCTGTTCTCAATAATGCTAGCCAACCTAATTCCCTCAGAGTCCATAGGGACATATGTGTCCCAACAAAAAAAATGTGTAATTATGAGCAAATAAAAAATAATATTATCAGATATTCTTCCTAAATATATTGGTCATGTTGTATTATGATAATACATCAAAGCAATTCATCAAAATTTGCATTAAGAAAGTTTGTGCAAAAATAATAAAACTAAGAAACACATTTATAATTATATTGCATAATTAGATATTTTTAATCAAATAAAGGAGACTTTGTTTTACAGTGGGAATATTTTTTAAATGTATTTCTAAGCTTTTTGAATTGATAATAATTAATATTTATGAATATTAACTTGACTGGCATATAGAAAACAAATATTTATTCTGGGGACACATGTGTCCCTTGGTCCTTAAAGGGTTAAAAATGTTGTATTATAGACAAAATATAAAGAATGTTTAATTTTTCTGTTTTCATTGAAGATGTATGTATATATTTATTAAACATTAGAATTTGAATATTAATCGTCACTCTCATCAGAATGGATGGCGACTTTTTGATATGGCTGCAATGGGCAATTGTAATTTTATCAAAAGTTTACAATATTTTGTGAAATTTCAATAAATTATAAAACAGTGTTTCTTTCCAAGTTTATTGATATATAATAACGTGTATTTAGCTAGAAATACCTAAATGAAGAAAATGTGTTTATAAAACTGGTAAAACATTTTTAAAGGGCCTGTTATGGAACTATTGCCACTTCTTAGAGTAACAGTATTATTTCTCTTACTATAGTAAATTTACTTAACACGTTCCTCACACTACCCTCTGTGACTGGTGGATTTTTCACAGTTTTCATGATTCATAAAGTGAGTTTGTTTTCTTTTTGGTATATTTGTTTTGCTAAAAACAGAAAAGCATAAAAGAAGTAAAGGCATGGTTGAGCACGATGATAACTAAAATCATGGCTCAGCCTGAAGATGGCATAAGTAATGGCTCAATCTAAAATTAAGTAAAGGTACAGCTTAGAATGCAGATTTTTCAAATGTTCCTGAGTGTGATGGTAGTTTAGAGGCCTGAAATCAAGTAAGGGTACAGCTTGCAATGAAGGTTTGTTTTCGAGTTTGATGATAGCTAAGTTATGGCTTTTCTTAGACAAGACTTATGACGGTATTGCTTTTGGTTTCTTCTATAGTATCTCTTGATATATATTCTGAAAGCCTATTTGGATCTAGTACTGTTTCATATTTAATTACTGTAGGGAAGATAAAGTATTCAAATTAATAATGAAATCACCCGGAAGCAGTAGCCATGCTTTCTTGCTAACTTAGTTGATTACACTTTCTAAATCAAGTACAAAGGTAGAGTGATTTGTCTGTTTACACTTAAAAGACTAAGTTATTTATTTTATAGTAATTATATCAAAAGTGTAGTGTATTTAGTGTGAGAAGTACTAAGTTGGTAGGTATCCATAGTGATATTTAATGTCTGCACCAGTGATGTTGGCAGTATGTATTGTCAGGCGATGTAACATACGATGTGGTCTAAAAGAATAAAGAATGCTCATAGGATGCTCTCCTGTGACGTCACATCACGCCACTACCCTACAACCAACGGTCCAAGCTGGCCAGCAGCAGTCCACCCGGAGTCCACCACCAGACACCGTCATGTAACCTCCGCGTCCCGTCCGTTCCTTTACGAGCGGTCCTAGAGCAATGTTTACTCTAAATGTGTAGTTTAATTATTCTTCCCGACCCATAGAGAGTACAGTGTCGACCCGCATACATTACAGTGGCGACGAGGAAAACAACTGCAACAGTGGAACGTCGCTTACAGTGGCGACGAGGAAAAACAACTGCAACAGTGGAACGTCGCTTACAGTGGCGACGAGGAAAACAACTGCAACAGTGGAACGTCGCTTACAGTGGCGACGAGGAAAACAACTGCAACAGTGAATTACAGTGATTTAGTGCGGAAGGGCAACAAGCGTAATGAACACGTGCAAAATAACCGCGAATGTGCAAGGACATTCCGGACATTCCAACGGTCGGGAGTAGTAAGGTACGCCGATCGATATAAACTATTTCTTGGTGTAAGCAGCGCACAAGCTGATTTTTAATCGTTGCAATTAAATGCCGTTAGACGATTATTTTTACCGGGGACATTTTAAACAATTATTACGGAGTGTACAAGAAAACAAAATGGCAACTATCGGGTCTATGGGTTATTTTGATAGTGCGGAAGAATCGTGGCAGTCTTATATAGAGAGATTTGAGTTTTTTATTGATTGTAATGATATCGATAATTCAAAGAAACTAAGCACTTTGTTGACAGTTATGGGTGTAAGGACCTATACGTTACTGAAAGACTTAATTACACCAGACAAACCGTCTGACAAGTCGTACAAGGAAATTGTGGACACTATAGCGAATCATCTGCATCCCAAGCCTTCTTTTATCACGGAAAGATTTAAATTTAGTAGGCGGAATCAATTGGATCATGAAACGGTTAGCGATTATATTGTGCATTTAAAACAGTTATCTAAGTATTGTGAATTTGGTGATAAATTGCCAGGACTACTTAAGGGACAGATTAGTCGCGGGTCTGCGAGACCAACAGATACAGAAAAAGACTTCTCGGGGAGGAGAACCTCACTTATGAAAAAGCCGTGCAACTAGCTACTGCAATGGAATTTGCTGAGAAGGGGGCGGCCCAGATGACAACTGCAGGAGGACGTATTCACCGGATGCAGAGCAGCGGGTCGATACCGAAAAGGACACAGGCGGCGAGCATCGCAGCGAGACGGTCATCGGACGGCGGGAAGGCGCTGGGAGACAATCACCTGCTATTGTTGCGGCAAGCGAGGATCACACACAGCATCGCAATGTCGGTTTCGTGAGTACACGTGTAATATTGTAAAAAGAAGGGACACCTTGAAAGAGTTTGTAGATCGAAAAATTATGTTAACAAACCTAATGAGAACACAAACCAAATGTTTTTACAAATAGGTCTAAGGAGCCTTCAGCTAAAGGGAAACAGTTTTACAGCAATAAAAAGCAATATGTTTATATAAAGGTAGGCAGCACTATGTAGAGGAAAGTAAAGTAAAGATCAGCAGAGTCCGGTTCAGATAATCACTGGAAACATAAAGACAATGACGATGTGTATGACATTTCCAATCTATTTACGGTTTAAAGAAATAGAAACTAAGATTAATAAAATTGAGCCAATAACGGTACAGTTATTAGTGGAAAGTAAGGAAATTGTATTTGAAGTCGATAGTGGAGCTTGTGTTTCAGTTATGTCAGAAAAAGATTGTAAGACTAAGTTAGGAAATATAAACATGTATCCAACTAGCTTAGTATTAAGTTCATATACACATGAAAAGATCAGCCTTTAGGTAAGGTTATGGTCAATGTACAACATAAAGGTAAAGAGGAAACAATTAGCTTTAATACATCGTAGCTAATGGGGCTAATCCCTTGTTAGGGCGTGATTGGATGCAAGCATTAGATTTAACAGTTAGAGTGCCTAGTAATGTAAACAATGTACAGTCAGCTGATCGCACGAGCATGGTGGGGGTTGTGCCAACTGCAGGCGGCAGACGCATGCACGCCTGTCAGTGGAAGCCACAACACACCTGTAGAGGTAAACAAACAAACATCTGTCAATCCGTCTGTTGTCAACAACAACAAACAAGTAGAATTACTGTACAATGAGTTTCAAATGTATTTACGGATAAGTTGGGATGTTTCAAGGGTGCACCAGTTAAATTAAAGTTAAAAGAAAATGTAGTACCAAAATACTTTAAACCTAGGACGTTACCTTTTTACACTTAAAGAAAAAAGTAGAAGCCGAGCTGACTAGACTAGAACAAGAGAACGTTATTTCACCAGTAGATACCAGTGAATGGGGGACTCCATTGTACCAATTATTAAGGCTAATGGGAAAATAAGAATTTGTGGGGATTATAAAAATAAACTGTAAATCCTTTCTTGGAGGTAGGACCGACACCCGTTACCGAAAATTGAAGAAATATTTGCCAGCCTACAAAACGGAGAAAAATTCTCTAAAATAGATTTATCTTCAGCTTATCAGCAGCTTAAACTAGATGTAGATAGTCAAAAACGTATTGTACAATTAGCACACACAAAGGATTGTATGCTTACAATCGCCTATGTTTTGGTATCAGTTCAGCACCGGGAATATTCCAGAGAATAATAGAACGAACATTACAAGGTATCCCGGGGGTAACTGTATTTTTTAGATGACATTCTAGTAACAGGTAAAAACAATGAGGAACACATGCATAGACTTAGACTAGTGTGTCAAAGACTTGAAGACAATGGGTTCACAGTGAGCAAGAACAAATGTAAATTTTTCTGTGACAGTTTAGAATATTTAGGTTTTGTTATCAGTAAACAAGGGTTGCATACCGCACCTAGTAAGGTTGAAGCAATTGTCAAGGCACCTGAACCTCAAAATGTGACACAGCTTAAAGCCTTCCTTGGTCTTGTTAATTACTATTCACGTTTCATTCCTAGGATATCCACTATTTTAACCCCAATGTATCAGTTGTTAAGAAAGGATACCGATTTTTGTATTTAATTTAGCATGTAAGAAGGCACTACAAGAGATTAAGCAAAAGTTAATCTCTGCTGAAGTTTTAGCGCATTATGATCCTGCATTACCACTAGTGGTAGCCAGTGATGCTAGTCCATATGGCATTGCATCAGTTTTTTGAGTCAGATTTCAATACGACGGTACAGAAAGACCTATATCATTCGCAAGTAGAGTGTTAAATAGCGCTGAGAAAAACTATTCACAAATAGATAAGGAAGCATTAAGCATTGTATTTGGTGTTAAGAAATTTAGTCAATATTTATATGGTACACAGTTTTTGTTAAAGACTGATCATAAGCCTTTAGTGGCTATTTTTGGACCAAAGAAAGGGTTACCTGCTTTCGCAGCCAGTAGGTTACAAACGATACGCTTTGTTTTTAAGTGGTTTCCAATATGAGATTGTGTATGTTAAGTCCCAAAACCATGGCAATGCCGATGGTTTATCTAGATTACCTGTAAATAGTGAGATTAAAGATGAAATCTCGGATGATGACCTTAATATTAATGTCATAGGTACCTATTTGCAGTGTTTAGCTGAAAATGACATACCATTAAGCTATGTAGACATAAAAAGAGAATCAATGGTAGATAGTGAAATCAAAAAAGGTAATATCCTATGTAGAATTAGGTTGGCCTATTGTAACTGAACCAGATCTAAAGCCATTTGAAATTAGACAGTCGGAATTTAAACCTTGGAGCAAGGAATCCTAATGTGGGGGTACAGGGTGGTAATACCTAAAAGGTTCAGAATAAACATTCTGAACGAATTGCATACTTCACACATAGGTATTGTTCGCATGAAGGCATTAGCCCGTGCATATGTATGGTGGCCTAATATCGACCGGGACATAGAACAACTAGCTAACAGCTGTGCAGCCTGTTTGGAGGAACGAGCAAAACCGCCCAAGGCTTTCCTGCATCATTGGAATGTTCCGGAACGAGTTTGGTCTCGAATTCATATTGATTTTTTTGGACCTTTTCAGTCCAAGTTATTTTTGGTGGTAAAAGATGCGTACTCTAAGTGGCCAGAGGTGTTGCCCGTTGCTTCAACGGCAGCTGTTCACACGATTGTGAAATTAAGGGAATTATTTAGTAGGTATGGTATTGTAGACCACATAGTGTCCGACAACGGACCACCTTTTACCAGTCAAGAGTTTAAAGAATTTTTGATGTCAAATGGTATCAAACACACGTTTTCACCACCATACCACCCAGAAACCAATGGTTTGGCAGAACGGTCAGTCAGAACTATTAAAATAAATTGAAAACAGCTCTTCATAATTCCAAGGATTTAGAATTAGCTTTGAGTAACTTCCTGTTCACTATAGAAATACAGTGCATTCTACTACCAATCTATCGCCAGCTCAATTAATGTTGGGCAGATCGCTTAAAGTCTAGGTTAGATTTAATTCGCCCAAATGTTAAAGCAATAATGTCAGATAATCAAGAAAAAACAACGATTGTACTATAGGGGTAGTAAAAACTAGACAGTTAGCTATTGGACAACCAATCATAGCCAGAGATTACAGAGGTAGAAATAAGTGGATACCAGGTGTGGTAGTTTCACGATTAGGACCAGTAACGTATTTAGTTGAACTGAATACGGGCATGAGGTGGAAACGACATATCGACCAGTTGGTAGGTTTACAGTGTAGTAGTCCGGAAATGTCTGAGTTGACAACAATGCCTAGGGACTCCCAGACGCAAGCGTGGCAACAGAGCACACGCAGGAAACGATCGATATACAGTCGCGGGACAGAGCGAGCGCAAGGTCGCCAGTACTTTTAGCAACGACCTTGCCCCCTCTCTCCGCAAAACCATAACAATAACAGAAAACGCTCAGGGGCAAAGCCCCAGCCCACGTACAAATGTAAACAATAACAGTTCCAGCGTTTCACCCAAACAAATGACCACCTGTTAGGACGATACCCACTAAGGGATCGTAAACCTTTAGTCAAAATGGACTTGTAAATACAACCCAATTGTGACTTGTATATAATTAATATTGTTTAAGCATTATTATTATCGATTTGTTAATTGTGTTCATTCAATGTGTTATTAATTGCTATATTCTGATTTATTGGTTTTGATTGAAGTGTTTGTGATTTGTGTTAAATGATTATATTGAGTTTGTATTTTGTTCTCTATAATCTATACTTACAAAAATAAAAGAGTATAATGTCAATTTTCTTATTCATTGTAATGATTTAAAATTGGAGAATTGTAAAACAAATTGTAATTGATAAATTTCTAAAATTGTAGGGGACTTATGTATTTAAGGGGGAGGATTGTAGTGTATTTTAGTGTGAGAAGTACTAAGTTGGTAGGTATCCATAGTGATATTTAATGTTCTGCACCAGTGATGTTGGCAGTATGTATTGTCAGGCGATGTAACATACGATGTGGTCTAAAAGAATAAAGAATGCTCATAGGCTGCTCTCCTGTGACGTCACATCACGCCACTACCCTACAACCAACGGTCCAAGCTGGCCAGCCAGCAGTCCACCCGGAGTCCCACCACCAGACACCGTCATGTAACCTCCGCGTCCCGTCCGTTCCTTTACGAGCGGTCCTAGAGCAATTGTTACTCTAAATGTGTAGTTTTAATTATTCTTCCCGACCCATAGAGAGTACAGTGTCGACCCGCATACATTACAAAAAGTAGTAACGTTACAGACAATTTTGAATTTCAGGCATATATTTATTGTTTATATAAGCATCCAAGCCTTTTCCTTCTTAAAATATGTACATAGAAATGATAATAGTAATTGGGTAAGTGAAACAAACTGGCCAATGAATCATCAATGATATAAATTTAAGAAATTAGCAAAACATCCACGTTCATTGCTGATGAAATAAGTGATTAAATCATCAATATATTTTCTCAAACCTTAAGTTCACATGTAACACATTTTGGTAAATCAGTGTCTTTTTGTCAGTCAGAAATGCATCTTATCAAATCAACAATGAGTCAGCCAACAGGCTGTGAATTTGAACCGAACCAAAACAGATAACCGCTCCTGTGTGGAGTGACTCATTCGAGATACTCATTGTTAGCTGTGTGACATTGTCTGTAGGTCTTGTGTTGGTAATAATACTGATATTAAATGTACCAGTATTAATAATGACAATTTCCATTTACAGGATGATGATGTTGTTGTGGAAGACGACATAGTCGATGAAAACACCGCAGACTCAAGTCCTGTACGCAAACGTAAAGCTCGCAAAGCAGACTGATATCTCACGACGACCAATTATTAATCAAGTCACCAAATATGAACTACTTGAATCTAGTTAATTCTTTCTAAGCGGCACCTTTTTTTACACAAGAAACGGTTTTGTTGACAAAGTTGTTGAAGATTTTTATACAACAATAAAGAGCTATTATTTTTGTAGATTTTGTTAATGAAACTGTAGCGAAATAGTGAGTGCATTTATACTACTTTAAGTCATGTAGCTGTAATCGTTGTTTTACTACGTGTAGGGACACAAGTATTATTAATTTGTTGTCGGTTAAATCTTCTTGAGCTGTGTATGGTACTTCTTGTAATGTTAAGTAATAGGTAGATATTTACTTGCCTGAATTAGTGAGAAGAACTAATTGACTAAGATTTTGTAATAGTTTTTTATTGTATATTTTTATACATTAATTTAATGTTGTAATTTAAGTGTCCAACAACATGTACAGTAATATATAATGATTGAGTTTTATCTGGTTATATAACTGCAAGGCGTACTAGAATGCTTACTCATCATGCTTGAAGTGCTTATTAGGGACTTAGTCAACAGGATGGAGGAAGGAATTTAGACCAAAGGACAGTTTGATCTTATCTTGAGTGATAAATTAAGTTTGATTTGTTTATAAAATAACAAAAAAAGTAAGAAGGTAAGTTTTGAACATTATTTCTGTTTAAAAGTTCTTTAAAAGAATAAAAATAAAAAGGAATAAGAAATTGATATTTCCAGTTGTAACTTCATCATGCATACAGCTTAACAAACAACATTACTCTAAAATCAGTGTAAGTTTATTGTAAATATTGTGAAAATAAACCTATTATCTATACATTGTTTATATTTTTGATTAAACGTTCAAACCTGGTCCATTACAACAGCGTCACTTGTTTCTGTTCTGTTCTCTTAGGACAAGAAGCTTATAAATTGCATCTAGTCCTATAAGGACCTTTGCATTGCTTCTGGAATGATAAGATATTCAGGGTGGGTAAGGTTAAAGGTAGGGCGCCTCCTATCGAGATCCAGGAAGAATTAGGGCACTAATTTCAAAGTCATGTCCCTTCGAAAGAAGGGGAGGCCAGCTCTGAACCAAACTCTACAGTCAAAGCAGGCAGGGGGTTGCATACCCTTGTTGAGGCTTGCATGAACCTCTGAGGTTAGGGAACGAACCCCACCAACTCTTAACAGTCATCTCCCGCAGTAGACTAGACCTATCGAATTACCCTTGCATCCCAGAATCTCAACATTTGCAGTTAGTGATGTGCCGCTCGTGGACATCCATAAGGTTGCCCAGATTTAAGTGACACATCGGTTTTTGCTGTGCCCAGTGGTAGGTTCAACTGGAAGGTATAAACCAGCCAGAAGTGATCCCTGCTGGGTTAGTGATCATGTGGTTACCACCTTATCAGATAACAGCCCAAGCATTGACCCTGTGGTGGGGGATTTAAGTAACAACTAGTTGGTTATCGTCATCGTTTATTTACACACTAACATTTGATACAATTAAATGGGTGCAAAGAAGTGTATCTCCACTCTTACGCACTGTAGGTAACCAAATACTAACACACGGGATTATAAAATAGCAAGTAATGTAGAAAAGTAACAAATAAATGCAGAACAGAGTAATCCGACATAACTTACTTAACCCTTTTAGGATGAGTGGGCGATTTATAGCCTGCAATGTCCGTTGGCCAAGAAAACAATACAGGCTATACATAGCCTACACTAATATTGCAGTTAGAGACGAGTGGACTATCATAGTCTACTTTTTGTTTTAATGTGTACGAGTCACAAAACAGTAAAATCGTGACTTATGTGGTCATGTTGTAGTGTAAATCTTCTACACCTCTTTCATATGTTGTCACCTTACATCATGTCACTCAAACTATGTTATACAGGCGGCCGCTGTGTATTTTTGTGTAATTGTGTTTATGTACTTATTTTGAAACCTGTCAACATAAAATTTTCTGCTCTTATAGAAAATAAAAAAGTTATAAAATTAAAATATTAAAAAAATTTTTCTACCCAATCAAATTATTATTAATGATACATTCTAGACAATACTTTTGTGAATAATAAAGTTATACGTACATCCAGGGTTGCCCCGAAGTTTATAGGCACACCCAGGGCAAGATTTTGATCTGCCTCCTCCCCCATTAAGGTTATTTCTAGATATTTTTATAAGAATGCATGTTAGAAACAATACCTTATTTTTACTTGGTGTTTATATTTGAAAAAGATTTACATGTTACATAGAAAAAATGTAACAGACAACATTTTTGGTTTTGCTAACAACTTAAAAATAATCAGTCTGATCTGAAAATACTTTATAATTCAAACCCTCAAAGGAATTTTCATTGCCTTGGATTTTGCAGAATTTAAAAGCCTTTAAAGACAAATTTTGTGCAACATTATTCTCCGTGGATAAAATATCCAAAGCATTTAGCTAGCCTTTCTTGTGGTATCCTATATTGAAGATAAGTTTTGATAAGTTTCAACTATTGAATACTTTTTAACATCTTGATGGAAGAAAAACTGTATTTGTTTTATCTTAATTGTGAACAATACTTTGAAGAAGAATAGTTTTATACAATTCTTTTCCGTTTATGACACTAATATCTTCAAACGTTAGAAGTTCTTGATCATATAGGCAACACTTATTCAGCTCTTTTTCTTGCAACTTACCCATGTCATACAGGAAGCTCCATAAGAAGCTCCTTGTTCAGCTGTTTGGGTTTTTGTTCTTAAGATATGTAGTCAGACTATCAACCAGGGGAAAAATCTCTTAAAATGTTTCAATTTCAATATCTTCAGCAATTTCCTTAGCAGAGCCCTTTTTTCTGAATGATGTGAGGAAGGCTCGACAATCATCGAATAGCCTCTTGGTAGATGTTGAAGTAATCCATCTTTCCTAGCAATGTTTTGCTAACAAGTAAAATGTTTGCTAAAAAATCTTCCATATGCGTTATTAGAGACTGATGCTGAGTTCTGTCAGTAATTAAGAATATCGGAACCATAATACTTGTTGTAAGGACAATGAATGGACATGTTCGCTAGTTGTGCAATAACGTTTTGTTAACCCAGCAAAAACCATGTAGATTCGCTAAATTATTCCTAACAGTGAAGTTGACTTGACAGAAGACTTCATTCCATCGGATACTACAAGATTCAAACTGTGGCTAGTGCATAGTGTAAATGAAGCCTAAGGATATTCTTACCTACCTTGAACACCTTTGTTTATACCAACCATATAGTCCCATTATCATAAGCTTATCCATTTATGTTTAAATGGCAATTAGATTTCTTCGATCAGCTCTGAGAGAACTTCACCAGTCAATTCTTTAGCAACTTTACAGCTGATAAAACTTTCTTTGTTAGCTATTTTGCCACTTGTCACATAATATACAAACCACATAAGAAAATTCACCACTACTTTTGGGTGGTGTGTTTTCGAAAGCTAAATTATGACAACAGTGTTTCAATTATTCACAAGCTAACAGACCAAATTGTTATTACTATTATTATTATATATATATATATAATTTGGATTTCAACTCATAATGTAAATTCAAGATCTTCCTGAAATTCTGGTAAGATAGATTAAGGGATGATTTCAATAATTTCTTATGATTTTTGGACGTGATAAGTCGAATACGTAAAACAGGTGTTAGAACTGTAAGTATAGTACTTTTTTTTAAACCAGTGTCAAATACAAAAAAATTGAGGGGAAAAACACATTCTTTCATCTTTGGGCAACAATAATGTTATTTCACCAAGAAACAGGTAGAAATCTTTAATAAAACTTGTAGAAAATTTTATTCTCAACAAAACTATGTAAATAAAGAACACAGAAAGCGAAATATATGTTTGATTAAATGAATTGTTATTCATAACTGTACAACTTGGAGTATTTTCATTAAACATGTTCCTAACAGTTCATCATATTGGCAACTCATGTATATTGCAGTTAGAATGTTTTGATATATTTCAAACTACAACAGTTTTTAATAAACTCTTAATGCTTCGATCAAATAACAATTAAAAAAAACTTTCTCATTACCTAATAAATTAATAATTCTATTTTATGATATTAATTGCAATGTGCACATGAGCTTTTTAATCATTTCATAACTGTAAAAATCAAACACCTAAGTGGTTTTTCCTTCCTAACAACTTAAGTTTTTTTTTTAGTTTTTGTTTATTCTTTATAATGGAAATAGATGGTATTAGTTTTGATATATTTTTTACCACCTTCTTGTTAACTCTTTTACGGCAACAGCCCTGTAACAGCACCCAGGAAATTATTTAGGGGGAGGGAGGGGTGAGTTGTGTATAGCATTTGTACTACTAAGAATGAAATATAGTACAACGATATTAAGGATATAATATATTCAAGTGTGGGTTGACATATTAGAATGTTCAGTCATGTTATATCTTACTAAAAATACTCATAAGGTAAAAAAGCATCATGGGGAATTGATCGCTTAATCCTCCCCTGGGTACATCCTTGATCCCACTCTCAACAATCTTATTTTCAACAATAGTGAATAAGTTTTGTTCTTTTATAGAGAATTTGTATAGTTGAATTTGTGGTACTTTACCTTTCAAGTGCCCACTTTATGATTTCAACTTGATATTTAAAGTTAAGTGAGTGAACTAAACTATTAAATATTTGTACGAGCTATTTAATTAAAAAGTTTTTGCGATCTTCTAAGAAGCTGACCTAGTTTACTTTTAATCGAGTTTTATCTCTCTATTTTACCACTTTGTATTAATTTGAACTAATTTTGTCATAACTACCTGCTTATTGATCTACTTTACGTTTTACTTTACAACGACAACCTCGTCTTGAATTGTCTGCTTGGGAACTATACATAGAATAGACATAGGTCTGTTATATAATATAGTGGCCAACGCTAAAGTTACTAATAGCAAAGCACCTAATGACCATAGTAGTTAACGTATGAGTACCGAATTAGTAAAGTGCCTAATGTCCGAAGTTTCTTAGCACAAAAGAGGACTATCTTCTGCCCATCTTCTATTATCTAACTTATTACTTACCTATTTAATAAATTTTACTTTCCAAACTTAAATTTTTGTGGCTCATAAAATGGAAGAAATAGTAACAAATTGTAAATGTGAAGGGTATGTCCTTCATGGAGGAATATTTTGCACAGGGTTTTGTCCAAGTTGGGTACACTTTGATGTGTTAACTTGAATATTCTGTAATTAATACCTCAATAAAGGAGAGGTTGTAAACTGGACATGCCCTGTTTGTCAGCAAGAATAAAATAAATAATCTTTAAATGGTATTGGAAAACTTTATAACATGGAATTTGGACTCTCTTTTTTTGTCGCTGATATTGGGCATTCTCACGAAAACAAAAGTTTAAAACAGGAATTACACAACATAAAAAGTGGTAAATCATCTCATGAACTGGAGCTTGAGGACAAAATTTTGCAATAAGAGAAGGAATTAGGAGAATTGAACAATAAATACAGTTTCATGGAAAAACAATTTAATGTAGTAATCACTATTGTTTAGAGACGACTTCAAACCGTGCTGAGTCAGAAAGAGGAGATTATTCTATGCTGCGACCAAGAAATGAAGGAATACAGGAAGGGTGATCTGCACCTTCATAATTATTGCAAACCATGGAAAATAAACAAGGAGGAAGGGTTAAAATGTTTTCTCAATTAAAAATCTGGAGGAAATTATAAAAGTGTGGCAAAAAGAAAACCTTGAGATTCAAACTAAGCTAAAAGCCGTGCTATATCTAAATGTCTTCAATGGTTCCCCCCCCCTTGTTGACAGCGTTCAGATCTATACACTAAGATATGATTCAGCCAAAAATGCTGGTTTTAGCAAGGTTGTAAGCAGGAAAGGTTGTTCAGCGTTAGAGAGGACAATTCCAATGGTAGGAAACACAACAAAGTATTCGTTTACAACTGAAAATTCCTTTGCAGCTCTCTCTCTCTCTCTTGTACAGGATGATCCAGAAATTAGCACCACCAACTCCGATGACGACGTTGAGGAAGTCTCACGTCCAAGAATGTTGCTCTATCTTAAAGCCATGGTAGAGATCTGGCATGGTATGATAACAATTTTAAACATCCATTCAAAGTAATTGATTTTGTAAGACCAGGGCGAAGAGATTATCAGGTTTTCGGTCATAAAACATTAATGGACAGAATTTTAAAAATAATGATTTTTTGTAAGTTCCTGTGGAGCCAAAGATGTAGCTCACAATAAAGCACACTTGGCCTTTGAATCTATTAAAAAGACCATAAACAGTTACAATAAAAAAGAATAATTCTGGTTGACCTGCCTAATCAGTATGAATTGGTGGGATGTTCTTGTGTTAATTTGGAAACAAAGAAAACTAAGAAAAAGTATTTGTGACAAGTATCATAATGTCACTGTTGGAAGCCAGCAAAGCTAGGAGAGACGTCCATACAAAACATGGGATGCACTTAAACTGGAAAGGGAAAATTTGGATAGCAGGCATGATACGTGAAGCAGAAACTTCAGCATCAAGACAGGCTCCTGCATCTTCACCAACAGCCAAGGAACTGAGATCAGGTTGAGCCCCACGGAGTCACCAGAGGGACCTCCGTTTGGAAACGATCCACTAGCAGTGCAACACATAAGAACCTAATATGTAGCAAGAGTAATAGTATAAGTTCTGACTTCAAATCACAAAATATAAGTTTAAAATGTTGTACTATAATGCTCAATGTCTCAACAATAAAATTTTGGAACTTGATATGATCTTTCGAGCAGATTCCTATTCTGCTGTGTGTGTTTTTACAAATTGCTTGGTTATGTGATGAGTATGTATTTCTGAGTGTTATTTGGACCAGAAAGAGTTGCCATATATTTGGCTCAGTACCTGAGTTATGAAGTGATTGATGTTAGAAATTTCTGTACAGAGAGGCACTTCGAGGTATGTGCAGTTAGAACATTCAAGATTGTAGGCTAATAGTCAATAGTTTACAGAACTCCTGGTGAGGACCTGTGTTATATAATTTACTCCATGTAAACATAACTAGATCATATGTTAATTTAAAGAAGATATTAAGTAATTGTTATACATTCTGATTGAGTTTATACATTGAATATTTAAGGTTATCTAGTTGAATTTTGTTGATTAAAGCCTTAGTTTGTAAAAAGGTTTTCTTAGTTTCATTACAATTTAATCAACATTTTTGCTATACTAACTTCAATACTCTGTAATGGAAAAACTACTGAAACCTGAGAAATTTGCATGCAGCCCTGAAACAACAAATGCTTCTAAACAATGGAAACATTGGTTTCAAACGTTCAATACATTCATAGAAAATGCTGAAGTTAAAGAAGATAAGAAACTTGGAGTACTAGTGAACTTTCTAACCTATGAAAACTATGAATTTATCAGTGAGTGTAAAGATTACAACAATGCTATACAAACTTTAGAAACATTATTCATACCTAAGAAAAATGTACTTTTTGCTAGACACTTGCTTGCTAATCATAAACAACAAGAAGGAGAATCAATAAATCACTATTTGCAAACGCTTAAATCTCTTAGTAAGGAGTGTGATTTCGTAAATGTCGATGCTAAAACCTATAGTGATGAGTCTATCAGAGATGCCTTTATTAGTGGTTTAAATTCTTCTCGAATCAGACAACGTATTCTGGAACATAACGTTTTAACCTTGGAAAAAGTTGAAGAAATAGCTCGTTCCTTAGAGTCAGCTCAGAAACATGCGGACGCTTATTCCATGACTTCAGGTGTACCTCAATCATATTGTCACTACGTTGATACGAGTAGTAATTTAAAGATTCCTTCAGACAAACTAAAAACTCAGGAAGACAATTCTACTGCTGCTGCTGTATCAGCACACAGACTCCGACAGAAATGTTATTTTTGTGGAAGAGCAAGACATATTTCAAGAGATGACTGCCCTGCAAAAGATGCTATTTGTAAAGGTTGCTCGAAAACTGGTCATTTTCTCAGAGTTTGTTTATCTAAGAATCTTAAAAATGGTAAGATAAATTCAGCCTCTTTAACAACATGTCCCATAATAACTTCAGCAGTAACACCCAAAGTATTATCTAAAGCAATTGTATCCGGAAATGTAAACGGAATTTCTGCTAAGTTTTTAGTTGATACTGGAAGTTCTGATAGTTTTATTGATAGTAGTTTTGTAAAGGCTAACAACCTTAAAACATTTCCAGAAGTCAAACAGGTGTCGATGGCATCTACGTCACTCGTTTCACCAATTAAAGGGTATGTTAGGGTAGATCTGTATGTACAAGACAATGCTTACAAACAAATCAAAATGCTTGTAATTGAAAGGTTATGTACTGATGTACTGATAGGACATGATATCATGAAACTACATACAAATGTTACTGTAGACTTTGGGGGACCAAGATCATCTTTCTCTGTTTGTAACGTTGCCTGTGCTAATGTGGAACCACCATCATTATTTCAGCACATGACTAAAGATTGTCGACCTGTTGTGACTAAGACAAGGCGGTTTTTTGGGGAAGATGAAAAATTTATACAATGTGAAATACAGTCTCTTCTGAAAGATGGTGTTTTCGAGGAAAGTGTTTCTCCATGGCGAGCTCAAGTGCTCATTACCAAAAATGAAAACCACAAGAAACGACTTGTAATAGATTATTCTCAGACAGTAAATAAATTTACATTATTGGATGCTTATCCTTTGCCCGATATCGAATCACTTGTGTTAAAAATTGCTAAATTTGATACTTTCAGTTCATTGGATTTGTCTAGTGCTTATCATCAGATACCAATTCCAGAGCATGAAAAACAACTTACCGCTTTTGAAGCTAATGGGCAATTGTATCAGTTCAAACGCATTCCTTTTGGAGTAACCAACGGCGTGTCCGCTTTCCAAAGGACTATAAATAAGATTATTTCAGAAGAAGGACTCGAAGGTACTTTCGCATATATTGATGATGTTACAATAGGAGGAATGGGTAAACAAGATCATGATAAAAATTTAGAAAAGTTTATGGCTGTGGCTAAGAAATACAATCTAACATTGAACCTGAAGAAATGTAAATTTGCTCAAGATACTATATCTATCCTTGGTTATCAAATCAAAAATAGAACTATACGTCCCGACCCAGAGAGATTACAACCACTTTTGGACATGCCTCTGCCTCATGATGCTGCTTCTCTTAAACGAACACTTGGATTGTTATCATACTACTCCAAATGGATACCAAGGTTTTCTGACAAAATTAGAAGTTTGGTAAGCTGTAAGAATTTTCCTATTGAACCAACCTCCATTGCCGCTAGTGATTTTCAAAACATTAAGAAGGATATAGAAAGATCATTTCTTGTGACTGTTGAACCGGAAAATCAATTGATAGTCGAAACTGATGCTTCAGGAGTTGCAATAGCTGCTACACTAAGCCAAAATGGACGTCCTGTTGCCTTCTTTTCTAGGACTTTGTCTGGAAGTGAAAAACAACACTCAACAGTAGAAAGAGAAGCACAGGCCATCGTAGAATCTATTAAGAAATGGAGACATTTTTTGTTAGGGAGACAATTTATTCTCTTAACTGATCAAAAAGCTTTGTCATTTATTTTTGACCAAAAACATTCTAGCAGAATTAAAAACGACAAAATCATGCGCTGGCGACTAGAGCTTTCTCCTTTCTCGTACGACATTCAATATCGACCTGGTAAAGAAAACGTTTCTGCAGACGCACTCTCTCGGATCTGTAATGCATCTACGACTGACAACAAACTTTTTGAAATGCACCAGGCTCTTTGTCATCCAGGAATAACGCGTTTCTATCACTGGGTACGCAGCAAGAATTTGCCATATTCTTTGAATGAGATCAAATCAATGACTTTATCTTGTCCTATTTGTTCAGAGGTCAAACCTAGATTCCACAAACAAACCAACACATTGATAAAGGCCACTTCACCTTTTGAAAGACTCAATATTGATTTTAAAGGACCACTACCATCGTCAAGTAGAAATCGATATATGTTAAATATTATTGACGAGTACTCTCGCTTCCCCTTCTCTTACCCCTGCAAAGAGATGACTTCGAGTACTGTGATAGAATGTTTGGAAAACTTGTTCTCTGTTTATGGGATACCAAATTACATCCATTCTGATAGAGGCAAATCATTTTTGTCTGATGAAATAAGGGCATATCTTCATCAAAAGGGGATTGCTACAAGTTTAACCAGTCCATACAATCCTGCAGGAAATGGACAAATTGAGAGGTATAATGGAATTATATGGAAGACCGTTACACTGTCACTAAAATCCAAAGGACTGGACCAACGATACTGGGAGTCTGTACTTCCAGAGTCTCTACATTCGATACGCTCTTTACTATGCACAGCAACAAACTGCACTCCACACGAGAGAATGTTCATACATCCACGCCGATCAACTAAAGGTACTTCACTACCAGCATGGTTACTGCAACCTGGTCCAGTACTAACTAGGCGAAATGTAAGAAGCAGCAAATACGAACCACTAGTTGATGAAGTTGAATTAGTAGAAGCAAATCCACAATACGCTCTAATTCGTTACCCCAATGGAAGAGAATCTACTGTTTCACTAAAACACTTAGCTCCCCGAGGTGATAAAAGTCTAATGGTGACAGACTTATCCAATTGGTCGGAAGTACAGGAGGTGGAGGATGAACATGAAGATGCATCACAAGGAAATAAGAAAGATTTTTCAAAAGACACTGAAGTTGAATCTGAACAGTTCAATCAAGAAAATAAAATAGTTTCTCCTCGAAGAGGATCAAGAATAAGAAGGATCCCTGAACGTTTCAATGACTACCTCTTAAATTCAGTGGGGGAGAATGTTATATAATTTACTCCATGTAAACATAACTAGATCATATGTTAATTTAAAGAAGATATTAAGTAATTGTTATACATTCTGATTGAGTTTATACATTGAATATTTAAGGTTATCTAGGTGAATTTTGTTGATTAAAGCCTTAGTTTGTAAAAAGGTTTTCTTAGTTTCATTACAAATACATTGAAATCCTTTACAATAAACTTTACATTAGGATTACAAATTATTGGTCCCTACTGATAGTTTTCACGATGAAAGGTATTATTACTAATTATATTATTATTATTATTTATATTATATATTATTAATAATTTTACTAGGCCTATTAAAAGTATTATTATTAATTGATACAATCGGTTTTTGCGTCATTTTTTTATCTTAGAACCATTTAAGGTAACATTCCTAGAGTTAGAAAAGTTAAATCAAATTGTGTTTATTTTTATATTTCCTTCCAATATTTTTTCGAAGTCCATACAGCTATATTCACAATCCAGTGATGCACATGTTACACTCACATATTCTTTATCCATTTATTAGCAGACCCTTAATCAATCATAGATTTTAGTTTCTAAGGAAAAGAAATAAGATTAGAAAGGCCTACGTATTCACGAAAACTTGATCTGATTTTCGAATTACAATTCACTTTGGCCATTATGGGTAGTGTTATTTTTATTGAACGGTTGTTACGGCTTTTATTTAGTATTCCCTAGAATTGGTCGTAAAGTAAGTTTTTTTAAAGTCATTCGGAAATTCGTTAAGAATACATTTCTACCTTGGATGCATGCAAATGGAGACCCTTTTAGCTTACTTGTTATATAAAAACTTTTTTGTTTTTGTTTGGTTACATATTTTGTTTAATTTAGTCCCTAAAAATACAGGTACGAACCATATCAATGGGTACATAAACTTTTATGCACGTTTAATGTCACAATATTTGAGAACTTCCAGTGTCCCTTGCGTATTTCCCGGTAATTAAGAAGGATATGTCATTATCAACCCATGTCTCAAACCACTTCCGTCCCAAGAGTGAAAGTCACTGGTTTCCCACCCCAAATTAAATTGGGGTTACGAATTCTCAATTGGATATTCCTGGAAACGTTCATTCTGGCACGTACTCAAAACATTATTCAGAGTTGCAAATTAGTATTTTTTTTTTTTACTGTGACAGAATCGTTTCCGTGCACGAAGCTTAAAAAACCAAATGGTGAGAGACTGAAATAAAATAAACTAATTTTATTGCTACATCGCGCAGCGACTCGCAAATTAAAATTAATATTCAATATTTTATTACTTAATATTTTTAGTTAAAACAATTATTTTTAGTAGTGACAAAACATCTTTCAAATTTTAAATTATAATTTTGAGCAAATGTTTCGTGTTACGCAATTTACTTGTACATATGTAAATATTGCGTACGTATTTATTAACTACGAATTTATGTACTATTAGTAATAAAAATTAATAGTTATATATTACATGGCTATTAGCTAAAGTTAGTATTAATCAGTAATTCATATTTTAATTTGGACTTTTGAAGACGATACAATGCTCTTTCCAAAATTCTAATTTGCAAATTTTCGTGCGTTTAGTTCAACAATTCCAATTATACATAATAACTATAAAATCATCCATTTTTTTTTCAAACAAACGTTTAATCCAAAACAGTATCTTGCAAAATATACATATAATTTTGTTATACTGTAAGACTTACTACAGTTTAACTCTTTTTTTATTACTATCTATTTTTTATTACTATTGTATGTATACTAAATATGGTAAAAATACTCATGGCAATTCCTTTCTGAGTGATAGTCTATTTTAAAAAAGTGAATACGCACTACTAATTGACTAATAATTTACCAAATTTTAAAATCTTGTTTTCTTCCACAGTACAATAATTGTTTATTGCAGAATAATATGCTTATTAACTCATTTCAACAACCAACACGGTTGTTGTACTTATGGAGACCACTTGCATATATCTCTTGTATTTTTACAAACTTCAGTAATTTCTTCATTATTATTTCAATTGTATTCGTATTTTTGTACAAATCAGAATTAGATTTAGATAGAGGAAGAGAGTCAGGGTTGTTAGCTTAAACCCTTTTCACGTTTGCCTTAGGCTCTTTGTGAAACTCTTCAGTTTTAGCAGGAACTTCCTGCAGTGCCTAATCAATGCCTGTATGCTTAGTTACAAAATGAGACTAAGGGAATAAGTGGGTATTTTTGCAAAAACAACAGCAGTTTTGGTATTTGTGTTCACTTTGACACAATTACACTTAAAAGTGTAACTAAATTTGGTTATTAATATTTATAAATAGGTAACTGAAAGTCTGCTACAACTCAAGTTTACTTATTGTAAAATAACAAACTCTGGTTTTATTATGTTATGTTCTCCAGTAGTATGGCGTCACCTCATTTCACAACGATCTTTCAGCAGTACATGTCAGTAATACTGAATTATTTAAATAATGATAATTGTTTACTAAAAAGTAATTGAAATATTACAAATTTGGGAGGGTGAGTCCGGTCCCCATGGACCACCTCACTTGCTACGTCCTTGTTCCCATAGTAACCAAAATCTTTTCTCATAGACGATTGAAGATATTCTATGAATATTTGTTAAAATATTGTTTCACTCACGGATTTCATTGCAACCCATTTCCAAACCAGCCACCGATGAAACAGTTCTTGGAACGCCATTTAAATATAATTTCCGGAACCTTAGAAGTAGGTTAGTTTGCAACACTTGGCTTGGCCGCCCATGTGACTTAAGTCAGGAGGATCTATCCGCCCTATACTCTTGACTTTCTCTGAATGAAGCGTCGCAATTACGACTCATCATTCACTGTTTATTCCTTTTTTTTGTTTCTTAAATGTTTTTGCGTCATCCTAAAACTTATCAAGACAGAATGTATGTCTTGCGTGTCGTCCACATCCAAGATAAAGGGGGCGTGGGAGTAGCCTTCTTATACAAATGCAAGCACGATTGTTGTAACGCAGTGTTTGATTCGGGCTTAGATATTCACAAAATTTAGTAAAAGATTCGAACGCTAGATCAATCACAATAAGAACAAATACGTAAATTGGCCACCACCTTGAATGTTTTTTCAAATCTTCTCTATTCGACTTGTCCAAGACAAGTTGTCAGTACCGATTTATTACGTTTGATTAAAGATAGATCCAATCTTAACGGCAATGACAGTGACGAAAGTAATCGTGTTTGTACGTAAAACTGATTCTAAAGTTCCTAAATTGTACGTTAAATTTGATATTTCTCAAAATGTAAATCTAGCATATCGCGAAACATGATGGGACATTGTAAGGCTTATAACATATGTTTTCTAAATGACAAAAAATCTTAAGCCTCTTTCATAAAGCTCTGTAATAGAGTATGGCTCAGATCACTATAAGACAAATCATTGGACCAAATGTTTCTATTTCGTTAATGATAACATAATATTTTGAATTTTTCTTCTATCCACATTTGAAACGAAGGTATCGCGCAGGGAAGGTTAGTCATTTATCTAGTTCTCGATCTGTATATATAGCTATTATATTTATACCTACTAAGTGGTTGTGTGTGTTTTTTATTTTTTTGTTGAGGAAGAGGCAGGAAAATGCTTTTACGCACACAGGTGGCCAGCCTGTAGTGTGGGACTCCTACTTACGTAGAATACCTCTACGTACCCACTAAAAACCTCCTCTACTCTTAGGATTCTAGCCTGGAAACCGCTTATCGCTTTAAACTTCGGACTAGGCCTAATTTTGGCTTACGCCCAGAGGGCTCGCACCTATCTAGCCGTTCGGATCTTGGATCTGTCCCGCGTTCCGGTCCAGATCA
Organism: Homalodisca vitripennis; assembly: GCF_021130785.1. Taxonomy (NCBI): domain Eukaryota; kingdom Metazoa; phylum Arthropoda; class Insecta; order Hemiptera; family Cicadellidae; genus Homalodisca; species Homalodisca vitripennis. Next base: position 24,519 of record NW_025782184.1, read on the forward strand.
CTCTTTTTGGCGCGGAGTATACCCTGTGCAAAGCTGGACCAGCAGCACCAGTAGTCCTCGCCCTCCAACATCCGGTCACAGACAGTGTCCACCGAAATCATACCGAAAAGGCGAGGCCTTGAAAAAAAGAAAGAAAAAAAGAACGAAGTGGTTGTGTCGCTATTGTTTCCGCGGCTTCAAGTACCTCATTATTAATATTAGTTTCAAACACAATTTGAACGTTTTATAATTTTATTGTTCTTATTTGCTACATATGTGAGCTAAACGTTATTATTATTCTTAGTTTAACATGTTTGACAAATTTAGTGAGCTCCTGTATTAATAGGTTATTTGTATCATTAGTTAGTGGATTTATCATTGCCTTGCAATAAATAGATACAGAATAAAATACACAGTTCTATCTAGAAGACGAATTGTATAATTGTTTTTCGAGAGCGAAAGGGCTGAACAATATCCTAATTAATATTAAATAGTAAATTGTTAATGCAGAATATTGATTATAGTGATAAATTATAAATGTTGTTTATTTTCTAAAGGAGTAACATATAGTATCCTTCCACTAATTTCGAGCTTTGGTGAAATTGACCTCCTGAAACTTTCAGTACGGTATGCCAACAATAAAGTGAATTCACAGCTGGGGTTGAACTTTCAAACTTTCAAGCTCTTTGAAGCGGTGTAGTATTCATTGGCGACGCCAAGACCGTTACCCGGGTTGGTCTAGTTTCACGTTTGCTGTATTACAATAAGTGAAGGTAAAAGAAAGTAAGGTATGTGCCAGGTTTATAATTATTCATTGAGGGCAAAGGGGTGTAATCTTCCCATGCCCATTTTGTGTGATTGTTATTGAAGGGCCTTCTTCAAAACAAAATCTGGTAATTTATCCATCCTACAATCAGTAATTCACGAACCATCTTGCCAGAGGTTCCCAGAAGTCATGCACTGCGAAGTAACTCAGCCTGACCCATGGACGTATATAGGGGGAGAGGCTCAGGGTGCTCAGTCCCCCCCCCGTAATTTTCAAAAGCAAATATTAAAATTGCACCCGTCGTTTCTTTGTTTAGGCTAGAGCACATTCATGAACTATTAGACCTTACCAATTTCCGTGGGAAGATGTCAAACCCCCTTGTGTTTGAAGGATATTTTAAATTTCCTAAGCCCCTAGTGAGTCAACTCCCTCCAAAATAATTTTCGATATACGCCACTGGACTGACCTAGATGCGTCAGTGCAAAGTGACGTGGTCAGGGACATATTTAACTGCAAAACCATGTGACGTCACTAACTGGCTAACTCTGACGCAAAGTAAAGCAGCATTCCCGTTTCTCATGCCTTTGGGATAAATTTAAATAATAGTTACATGATAATTTACAGGATTGAATACAAAAAATAATAATGTTAACGTAGCAACTTCTATAATCATTTTAGTTCAAGAATACCAAAACTTGTCTATACAGTGTGTTCAGTAAAAGTGTTCCAATACTTTGAGATTTTGTTCTACACATAAAAATTAGCAAAAAAGTTCATATGAAGGTATGTTCTAAAAACCAATAGTTTTCCGTCTATCTGTCTGTATGTGATTTTCATTAAAAAAAAAATATATTTTTTGAACCATTTAAGATAAAGTTATGAAACTTAAAATAAAATACTAACAAAATTCTTTTATCTGCTTCGAAATGGCGGATGTTTAAATTATTCCAAAATAACTAAAACTGACTGACGTTCGCCATTTTGAAACGGGTAAAAGGATTTTGATATAAACACAAAAATGGATATTATTTTCAAAAAAGGTCTACCAAACAAACTTAAATACTTAAGTTTCATTACTGTATCTTAACTGGTTCAAAAGATGAAATGTTTTTAATAAAAAAATACAGACGGAAAACTTATTGTTTTAGGACATACCTTCATATGAACTTTTTTGCTAATTTTTATGTGTAGAACAAAATCCCAAAGTATTTGAACACTTTTACCGAACACCCTGTATACAGTCTATACTTTTTGTAGCAGAAACGTTTACCGCGGATAGTTCACAAATAACTTTTAGGTTAGGAAGGCCTAAAACAATTTTAGGGCCAAAACCATTTTCAAAGGATAATACTGGGCTAATATCCTTTTTAGGGGATGAGAGCTCCCAAAAGCCTGAAAGCTTCCAGGATATAAGAGGTTCTAGTTCATAAGATCTCCAGTCCAAGACCATTTGAAGAGCGGGAGCTCCCAGCCAGAGATTTCGGGGGCTTCACTTATCTACTAGCCAAAACCTTCTTGAGGTGATGAACTTCAATTAGCTGGCTGATATCAATAGCCAAAATCTCCCTCACAAGGCAACATGCTCACAATGCCAGCCATAACCTCTTGGGGTCTTGACCCTTGTAGTGGCTGCAACCTCTCAGATACTGTAATCTCCAAGATCCCGGGACTATCAGACACCAATAGCACATGACACGCCGCTGTAAGCTCATGGAGGTCTAGAGTTTCCAGAAGTCGGTATTTCATGCTTTCCGTATTAATCTTAACCTCAAAATTGTTTAATGATAGTAATGGACCATTTACTCTTTTAATAACATAATACAACATTATCTTTTAAATATTCAATAAATATATTTCAATCTCAATGAAATCATGATTACGCAATTACAGAGGTTATGATAAATATAAACAGATGAATAAAATAAATTAACGCGAGTTAAAAACTAACTTTGTGGCCAAATGTTGTACTTCATTTCTGTGTAATTAATTTGAACTGTTTAAAAGTCTACGAAATAATAAAGTATTGACGTAATAATATCTTGGTAAATTAATAATATGTTAGGAGAAGCTCTGACACTTTTATACATTTTTAAATGTTCTAAAGTTAGTTGATATTAGACTACTCTTCTACACATATGTAAAATTTAAAGATTATTCTTAATTAATTTTTGTATATTTATACTAGTATTATTTAGATATCTTCAATTTAATGATGTTTACAAACACTTTTTTTGGATTCAATAAATATAATTTTGAAGAGTCAACTCTCAACAATATAATCCATAGAGTCAACTCTATGGATTTTAATATTTGGTATATTTAAATTTCTAAATTCCACAATAGTTAATTTTTTAATTGTAGAATACTTTTCTTTATTTGTTTGTGATGAGATTTTTGGAAGTTTTCAAAGTCAGTTAATACTATTGTTTCAATAAGTTTTCTTAATTTTGTAACTATGTTTTATACAATATTCTGTTTATATTTAATAGAATTTTGTTCCTGCTTCTCACTTTCTTCTTTTGGTGGTACATTATAAATATATATTATTCTGGTAACATGGTTAATTCAATAACCAATTCTTTGCGTGTTTGGGGATATCTTGTAATCGAGCCTACAGAAAAACGACTGGAGAAAGAATATTAAGTGTTTGACAGGGTTTTTAGTTTTTAAATATATTATATTTGATACACAAGATAATATTTTCTTTATAGTGTTTCTTAGATATTTTAAGACATTAATGACTCTTTAGACTTAAAGTACGAAATACTACAGTAAATTCAGTTTTGCACACTTTTCACGTACGACCTTTTACATACACCACTCAGAATTGATTAGCATAAGTATTAATGTTTGTTCTATATTTTTGAAGCTCTGTCTGTAATACTACTATTTTTACAAACGATTCATCGTTAATGACTGTACTAATGCAGTGCGATTGCGTAGGTACCGTAAAAATCCAAGGTTTGAGAAAATCTATTTACAAAATCATTTACTATATTTTTACTTAGAATAGTCTCATAATAGTAAACATGTTAAATTAACAGACAAAATACAAATATTTTCTCAGTAAAATTGGAGGTATTTACCTAAGCTTATTCTGGATATCGGTAGGTGTCGATACCTAGCGGAGTTTCTTTGTACCAAAGTTGTTCCTTTCATTGCCGCTAGAATGGGTCCGATGTAATGAAATGGAGAGCAGGTTTAAAACAATAGGATTTATATTAATCGACAATTAATTAACCATTGCGCAATTGACCATTGTAGTTAAAATATTCCGTTAACATTTTTTTGTGGACTACAGTTATGAAATAGGTTTTGTTTCACAGTAATTTAAATGTTTTTAGTAAACTTTTGTACGAATTAAATAGCTCTAATGTTTTACAATTTTGCCACAAGATTAGCATTATTATTTTAGAACATGTCATGTTTAGGTTAAAGTTTTTATCTAAAACTTAGCCCAATACCCTAGGCTACTAAATACCTTTCGTATGCCATTCAATTGCATTTCAGAATAATCTTTGTCAATATTTTCAGAATTAGGAAAAGTTGAATGTGAACGGAAAAGAGTTTTATTAAGTTTTTTACATTATTCGTTCGGTTAGCTTAATTTTATACAATTTCTACCAGCCACCGACTATTCAAAATACATACTTTGTTTTAATCCATATTTTCTAATTTAAGTTCCTTTGGTTATTCTAGGCATTACATTGTTTGCTCATTGAAAAATACTCAAGATATAGAGCTCCTATGTTAAAATAATCTGAAACCATGATATTTCATACTTTAAACATAATATAACCGAAAAGAAAAATCTAAAAGATTTGGATACCAGGGTGTGTTACTGGTTGGGTGAAGGTATAGTTCGAGAGAGAAGTATACTAAACTCAATGCAAGCTACGAGTGGAATATCCAGATACTTACTGACTTCACGGAGAGGAAATTAAAGGTGTCGAAAAATTCGAATATTTCCAAATCTACTTAGGAACACAAGAGCATCCAAAGGCTGTAAGAGTTATTAATGTACAAGGCCAATACGCGTAACGGATTTCATACTAAAAAATACTTTTTATATCCAAAATTGAGACTGATCACCTCATTTGAACATGTTAGTTGAAGAACTGGCCCTCTGTGATTTGACTGATTGTATTTTGTCTAACCTAGCTGAGGGGAACGTTGGGAAATTCAGCCCAGGAGGCAATGGGACATTGGGTACTGGCTACAAATCTAAGTAAGCGGTTATCAGTCGTACAGGCATACGTCTACTCATGCCTACTGGTAATGAAACATTCTGGTGTGGTTCACTTGGTTTGTCTTAATACCGAAATTTGTGAGAATGGATAATGATAACCTTCAGGAAGAAAGTGTGAATAGGTAAGCGGGTGTCCTTATTAATAAACTGGACTGTAAACGGATTATCAAATTTGTACCAGAACATACAATTGACCAATATTAATTAACTAGTGTAAAGGGTCGATTTGTCGTGGGTATACGTAGGCACTACCTTGTGACGTCGATTAAAATATTGTAATTTTGAAGCAAATAAGCTTCAACAATTTTTTAAAGATTTCAGTGAGTTTATATAGTAAGATTATACATTTTGTATATATTACAGTGGCGTATATAGAAAAATATTTTGGGGGGGGGCTGAAATACCGGGGGGTCGGGGGGTATGGAATACCCCCCAGTAGAAGGGGGGGCCCGGGGGTCCTCCCCCGGGAAAATTTTGCCAATTTAAGTCTTAAAAACACAGGTTTAAGTTTTTGGCATGTATAAAACGCTAAAATGGAAAGAATGAAAATCACTCTTTCGGAGAGATTTTTAAGTTTTTTCATGGCGAGTTTCCTTCTTTTCGAGCAGGTTTCACTTTTCCATTTTAGCGTTATTATGTTTATATAGAAGGACCTGTATCCTTTGTATATTATTTTTGTAATAAAATTAAAATTCAAAACTTAAGTGTCTGCTAGTTTGGTAGTTTTTCAGTTTGTTAAAATAGAAAATAATAGAGGCTATAAAGTCCTATTTTTTAAAATCTTTGGTTTAAAATAGTTTGTTATACAAAGAAATATATTGTCCTACGTATCTAAAACACAACACACCACAATATTATAAGTTTGAAACTAATAAATGTTGACTATATACTATATTTATTTTAGCAATTGAATTGTTATTTTAGTTTTTTTTTAATTTTACCTTAATGAAATCAGAAAATAGTAATTTCAGTATGCACACAATTCAAATATTTTATATCGTTAAAAAACTAAAATCTCAAACAGCCTTCCAAGCTACAATAACCAGTTATTGTAGGCCTACTTTATGAACTGTTACAAGGGAAGAAAATGAAATATAGCTAAAAGTATTCATGAAACACTGTTTATTGTCATTTTACAAAACAAAAATCCAAATTTCTAGACTTCAGTGAAAAATTGTTTTAAAACTTCCTCATCAGTTTATGGTAATGTCTCTATGAATAGATAAAAGTGCAAGACCATTCAACCTGTTTTCCGAAGTTGTGTTTCTCAATACGTTTTAAGTCTTCGAGAGATGAAAAGCTCCTTTCTGCAGAAGCCACTGAAACGGGTAAAACCGCTAACAATTTCAAAATATTAAACATGTTTGGGAAATAGTCTTTATCACATTTTTCAAGAGCAGAAATTGCAGTTTTTGGCAAACTTTCTTTTTCTTCACGATTCCACTTTTGTTTTCCACAGTAGAAATTCACTTCGTACCTCATCTCTGAAAGATAGATCTTTTTCATAAAACGTCAGGGCAGGTTCCAGGGATGAAAATTCCGTTTTAATGCAGTGCTCAGGAAGAACATTCTGTAGTGAGTCGATTACTTCCCTGTGGTTTTTAAAACGCTCCTGAAGTGAACAGCAGAAATCGTCAAGGTATGGTATATACACTACACGCCGGTAGTATTCTTCCACGTTTGTATAAGGAGTATTGTAGCGATTAGTTTGCTTGCTACATGTACGGGGGGTTTCCTCTTTGATACCTAATTTGTCAGTGCTTACTTTTAGCTCACTGAACAAAGCCTGGAATGTCTCTTCTGCTTTGCTTCGCCTTTCCTTTACTAGTTCCAATACATTGGAAATCTGTTTGTTGGCTTGAGCAAGATCTATATCTTTCTTTTGGAGCATCTCTGAAAGGCGGATAGTCAAAGAAAGCAAGTTGTTCAAAATAAAAAAGACATGCAACAAACTGAAAACTGGTCACGGAGGCAATTAGTGTGTGTGCTTTTACAGAAGCTTCTGCAGTCGATTCTTCTTCAATAGTTGATAGAGCGGTAATTATAGGCTCCAAAGCTTCTTTAAACATTATAACTGAATCGTGGCGTTGCACCCAGCGAGTCTCACACAGACATATAAGTTTTTTTCTTTTCATCTCAGGCAGCATTCAGAAATACTTGACTTAAGTATCGCAGTTCTCTTAGCTGACTTGTGAAAGAAACTACACACCTCACTGATGACACCCATACAATTCCTTAATCATAGGGATTTTTGATGCATCAGATAGACATAAGTTAAGAGAGTGAGAGGAACAATGTGTGTATATGGCTGAAGGGTACTTTTTCACTTATGTATGCTTGTACCCCCTCTGAACTGGCCACTCATGACAGAAGCCCCATCATATCCTTGACCACGTAAATTGTTTAAATCAAGTCCAAGACTGGTTAGACGACATTAATGTATTGGCTAAACCTTGACCTGTTACATCATACACGGGTACAAAAGCCAGAAAAATCTTCCCTAATTTTAAACAATTCCTCGTCAACATATCGGACACAGAGGGAAAATTGTTCAATTTGGCTAATGTCTGTTGTCTCATCTGCTAATACTGAATAAAATACAGATTTTCCTCACGTTGGATACAATTTTTGACTGTATTTGGGAACCAAAAAATACCTATAATTTCATTATTTGGATAACAGAACTAGTATACATAGTTTTGCCACCACCAGTTTCTAGCTGTGTTTTTAAGATTATTGTCCCCGTAATTAGCCCTGTACCTTAATAAAGAGCGAAAATTACCATCATTTGTATAGGCTCGTCAAGATCCACTCTTCCACCATCACGATGCCCTCTAAGAGCAATTTGTTGCCTTCCACAAAATCTAATTGTCTGGATTATCGGTATAATTCTATTTTTGTTTTCCTGAACATTCATTTTTCTCTGCATGTTTGATACTGTTTATCACACTTTCAGTTTTCCCATGTACTAAGGATTTTACGTCTTCAGCCATTAACATTGCAGTTTTATGATATTGTTTATTTTCATGTTGCATGAAAACCTCCCTAGCTTTCTTAAGCTTTTTAGTAAGTGGTTTTGATACTAATACTCCTAAACTCTGATGGTTTCCTTTCCCACCTGTGTTGTGTGAGAAAAAAACACAATATTTACACAGGCCCCTTCCTTTGCTTCCGAATAAGCTAACCATTTGAAGTCTTCCAACCACTTATATTGAAAACTTCTGTTATTTTCAACTTAGGAAATTCGTAACTACGGTGAGGCTTCCAACAGTTCTCAATAATTGAAATTTTCTCTTCATTTTGAAGTGAAAAGGAAGTTGAGGAGCAGTAATGACCAATATCATTGATATTGTGAACTAACAAAGTGTGATTACTCTCGTTAAGGTTATGTTCAATTTCACCTGTGTGATCCTTGATCTCAACAACGCTGCCAGTTGATGTAGCACAAGTGGAGGGACTCGGTGTTATTTCAAACCGATGTCTGCTCGTCGATCTCAGACGAAACACGTTTTTTCTTCACGAAAAAAGCTTGAATCGAACTCTGTCTCTTCATTTTAAATGTTTAATGTAGCCTATGTACTTCACACGTAAACTGTCAACTATAAAGTAATCAGATCATGTTTTAAATAACGCGACAACAAAACATATCACTTGATAACAGTCACTACAATCACAGCACATATGCATACAGCACTTAAAAATGTCACCACGGGTGATACGCACTAGACAACAGCAGACAATGGCGTGGTAGTTGCGGAATGAGGTCAGGTGTGGGTGGGAGTGGGTGGGGGGTTGTAGGAGGAGGAGGGTTGCTAGGCAGCGGGGCCGCGGCGACACGTCATCGTCATATACGCATCGCCTGCGCTGGCACTACACGAGCGCCGACGCGACAGTCAGGAGCGTCCAGGCTACCTCGCACTCTTTACAGTTGCAACGCTTTATTTGCATGCTTACAAAATATTAGTAATTTCAACCTCTGAAAAAAATAAATATTGAATATTGTTAGGTATCATAATGTATTCTTAAAATTCCACTATAAACTATAATACTAATGTAGTCGAAAGTATAGAAGCACAGCTTATTGAAAATAAAAATAAATTATCGTATATAAGTTATAATATTTTTTTTTGTGTTTCAAATTTCGGGGGGGGCTCGAGCCCCCTGAGCCCCCCCCTTATATACGCCCTTGATATATTAAGTATACAATCTATACACGACTTTTATATGATTCTGCACACGGGTCAATGTAGTAATTTTGTCCCATTACAGTATAATTAATCTGTTCTTTCTTCATCTATTTTGTGTGCATTACGACTAGCTTACTTCGATCCTATGAACGTATTACACCAGAATTTATAGCTCAATACAAAATTTGTATTTTCTATGGCTTTATACGTAGTTTTGTTTGGCACAAATAAAGCACTTACTTAATACTTATAAAGCCGACAAAGTGTACTTATACTGAGGGAGCCATTATTTTAATTTAAACATTTTAATTTACATAGCAGCTTGCATTCTTTTAATACGATCAAGATTTCATTCTTGTCCGAAATAAGTTTCGTGATTAAAATAAATATTAGTCTACTATAAAATGTAAAATAGTAACTTTTAATTAATATCTAAAAGCATTCACATTATTTTTTTTTATATTCTAATATGCATATATAATATAGGTGATATCATATTTTGTCTTGTGGACGGCACATCGACACATAGTAAGCAAGTGTTTCACACGTTGAAAGGACTGTTTCCTTGTCTAATACCAAAACAAGGTGGCGCTCTATATAAAACATGCTGTCCATAATTGTTGTGTAATTCACCTAGACATTTGGGCACAAATTACCTCTACCCATCCCCTAAGCTAGTAATAATTGGAAACAGAGATTGCGTATATGTCACAGAAAGACTCAGTTTAAAAGAACCGAAAGGATGGGACGGCTCTGAAGGTAGAAGACCGGTTTCTGTGGTCTAAAGAAAACGTAATGGGTCTCGAAAGTAGGGAGACGGACATATCGGGTACGTTATGCTCTCAAAAGGCAACTCAAGCCGAATTTGTATAAGTAATACACACACAATTGCGTAATTCAGTGTTCAGTTATTATTTTAATTTAAAAGAGAAAGCCCTTTTGTTAAAACTCTACTGTTTAATGACCTAACCTAGATATTATATCACTCTTATTCTGTCGAACTGAAGATGCGGCATCACGTATGGTCTATGACTACGCAACGCTTTAGGCTTCAATTGGCTCTCCACTACGCAGCCGTAATGCTAGGTCCTCTACTGCGCAATGGTGGGAGACCGAAACGGGTAATTAACACGTGGTAGCGTAAACAGCCGAATTTTAGAGTGGAATTTCAATTAATCAAAACTATGCTGAGGAGAGATTGGACCCCTTCTTCATTACACAACATATTGTGTATTAGACTGTAGAATTAGCAAAACGGAATGTAAATATGTACGAGCAATGAACTCAAATAATTCTACAATCAACGTTGGTGAATTTAGTTGTTAATTTCGTGAATATATAAATTAAACTAATTAAATTAAATTAAACAACAGTGTAACCTAGCTAGCGTATCACCAATCCTGTGATAATTATTGACTATTCATTAAAATTCAAAATAACTACAAACATACACACAAATAATTACACAAATATATTCCCTACAGTGTACACATATACGTAACTCATTCGCATTTTCTTCTTCATATCCCTTAAGCCTGACTGCCCTAATTTACAAATCCTATGAATCCTGGTAGTATAATCAATACATGTTTACATCTTCAAGGAATGTGGCTACAAAATTGAAAAAGTTACTAAACAAAAAACCGGAAGTGCCACCTAATCTAGAGCACTAGTTCACAAGTGCAAATAAAGGCATCACAGGTAAATAAATTGATTGACGTATAATCTACAAAACAGGATATTTGAATCTTAGAGGAACTGATTGACACATGCTTGAGAGCAGAAAACTGACGAAGGGGGCAAATCTCTAGAATTACTATTACCATAAGACGTACATCAGAACTGTAAAGCCTAGTGGGTAGTGTCTTGTAGTGAAGAAGGAGAGATAACCTGTTTCTCAGTGAAGAAACTCGTTCTGATTTATTTCTACGTACGTGCATGTATGTAGTTCGATGGTGTTGTTTTGAAATTGGTTGATATGGGAGTAATATAAGGATTAAAACTATAAAACAATTTCATATTCATTACTGTGCTATTTTTAACCACATCCGTCAGACATGAAAATAATAACTACATCACCGTTAGTCAACGAGATAAAGAGACAATCACCCCACTTTCAACCAATAGTCTTCATATTGTTGGCTGAAGCTTATTTGAATTTTATTCGTGTTTCTGACAGTTGGTTTTAAATTTGTCAAATTTAAAAGAGAAAAATTGTAGTATTTGGTATGTTTGATTCTACCAATACCCTTTCAATTTACCAATTCCATTTTCAATCTCATCAAATTTTCTTAGATTGAAATCTTTAACTGAGGAAATTTCTGTAACGATTTCACAAAATATAAAGTTGAGTGGTTCTATAATTCAAATTAGCTCTCAAACTAAAATTATAATTACTTTGAAATCTGCATAAACTTTTAGTTTTAATGGAATTGAATTGCTTATTTTGTAAGGAAATATAGGTTATTTTTCAAAAAGTTTTATTTTAACCCTTAAATTTTATTCTTCTATGTACAATTACGGATAGTACATATAGTTTGTACGCTTAAAAAAAACCTTAGTTATGTATTTTCCTCGCTGTTGCATTTCAAGCCCAGAAACACTTAGTCCTAAAAGGACCTTTGCGTTAGCTCCAAAGTAACAGGATATTTAAGATGGGTAACATTGGGGTATGAGCTGTCTCTTGCCGAAATCCCATGAGAAGAGATAGAGGCCACTCTATCTTAGTCATTCTTCCTAGGAAGAAGGGAAGGACAGCTCTGCTCCAGCCTCTCCAGTCAAAGCAGGATGGAAATTTGTCCTCCCTCATGTTCAGGGTAGCAACATCCTTTCATACTAAAGGAGCTCCAACATCTCCAACAGTCATCCTCCACAGTATACTGGACCTATCGATTCACCTTTCAACCCCAATATTTCGACATTTGCGGTTTTTGATGGTCCGCTCCTGGACTTCCATAGGGTTTTCCATGTATAAGTGACATTAGTTTTTATGTACCCAGTGCAGGTTCAATTGGAAGGTCATAAGTGAACCTTTCTTCCGGGGATCATCATGTTGATGTTTCTTTGGTTGTTTAAAGTTAATTATTGACGATGGAAGGCTTACAGGATATCAGGATTTTGGACATTTGCCATCGTTATAAATTACAAAAGGTATAACACAACGTTTCGATGGTTGGAACTTATTCTTTTCTTTATTTTTGTATACCTCTCACACCTGATGAAGAGGATAGATTCTGATCCTCGAAACGTTGTGTTATTCCTTATGTAACCTATAACGATGGCAAATGTCCGAAATCCATGATGGTGTTGGTAGTACGAAAATAAAATTCATGCACTTTTTAAAAGACGTTCTTTTAGGGGGTAATCTAAGGAATGAACACGTTTTGTCGTCGTTAAAATTCTATAAGATACGACATAAACACTGAGCTTTTGTGATTTAAAAAAGTCGTTGTAAAACGTGAACAACTGGAGTAGAAACAATACATTTTTATCTTATGCCTACGATAAATTTAATATCCTACGAATAAAGAAATAAAATAAATTGCGTATAACCTTGTAAAAATATTACTTAACAAAACTGTATAAGCAAAGTATCCGAGAAATTAATTGGTCTGAATTTAAACATGCTTACATTGATAACAGTACAAAGTAAAACTTACTTAAAACTAGCAATAACACTGAATAGGTATATAGGAAAAGGTTGAATACGTTTCAAAGAACGGCAATGTATAGTTTCAAGACTACTGATTGTTTGAGTTGCTTTTCTTAATCCAGTACCTGACCTTTTACTGCTCAAACACAACATTTTCCTTCATTAATCCTCACATTATAAATTCTAACGGCGCGTGGTATGATAATCGTAGTATTATCTTACTTTCCCCTTTTT
>NW_025782185.1:0-36164 GCF_021130785.1 Homalodisca vitripennis
TTCTCCAATGATTGTACGGCCGGTGCAGTGCGGCGGCCTCGTTGATCTCGTGGTTGGCTGGCTCTGGTTCGCTAATAGCACTGCTACCTGCTCCTCCAATTCTAATAACAATTTCAGCCAGCGAGGCATTGAGCTCTTGGAGGACATTCCTTTACAAAAATATTCCCTCCGTATAATTGTATGGCTCGTCAGTCTTTCACGGTGTTCTTTATTGTACGCCTGCGCCAGTGTCACGAATGTAAACCATTACCAGATGTTGTTAATTACAATACAATCAATTTACAGGGATTACAATGGCACAATAATCAATTGTTTACACAACAATAAACCTCATATAGTGATAAAAAAAACAATATTACCCTGTCCTTCTACTTTGAAGGAACAGGGAAGAAATATCACTATCAATACAACTCATTGTATACCAAAAATATTACCCTGTCCTTCTCTATTGGAAGGAACAGGGGACAACAACACCACAACAATTACCAAAATTACCCTGTCCCTTCTACATTTGAAGGAACAGGGAAGAAATATATCTCATGATATAATCACAATACATCAGAATACATCTGTGTATTTACTTTATACACCATTAATGCCATTCATTGTCCCTGAAAATTACATGGTTTACAACAACACTTCTATTACACAACTTACACTGGCATTTTATATTATGACTTCTCATCTTAGCCATACAATGTGCTGAAATAAAAACGTCGTCACACTCACCCTTTTATATTCCATTATTTATTTTTAACTATTATAATAAGCTACTGGACTCTCATAACTTAACTTGTTTTTGTGTTTTGGGCCAAATTAATACATAATTATATAATCAATTCTTGAAGTTAATTTAGAAATAAATTATATTGCCAATTTATTGTTTTTAGACCCATCTTCAATTCCTTTTCGACAATATAATTGTCCTGAAAATAAAACATACTGACCTTGCCCCGAGCTAATGTTTATTGAGTTCTCTCAACTTTCACTTTTAGTACTTTAACTTTAATTGTGAATACATGTACTTTCTTCACTGATTCTTTCATCCTTTATATCCTGAACTATAAAGGTCACTTCTGTTAATTTATATATAATCCTGTAGGGTCCACAAAACCGGTTTTGCCATTTTTTGCCCTGAAATTTTTCCGCTTTGTTACTCAGCCAGTGTGTCTTCCACGTATACAAGGCTTCCAACTTTGAATGGGTGTTTCACTATTCCTTATCACTATAGCCTGCCCTCTTCCTGTTAGCCGAAATGGACTTTTTTTTAAGTTTAACACAGTTCTTTGAAACCTATCCAAATTATCCGGCTTTGACACATCACAGTCCAATAAATCATTAATATTCCATCTGTTGGTCAATTCCAAGTTAGGCCTATTTCCGAACATAAATTTCGTATGGTGAATTTTTAGTAGCTTCCGAGGTCGCACAATTTATCGCTAATTGTAATTCAGTTAATTTGGTGTCCCACTTAGTTTGATCCGAATTAAAGTAAATTTTTAACATCTGTTTTACTGTCCTCTCAACTGACGTTTCACTTTTGTTTCCCTGTGGTACAAATGGAGTTACAAATTGATTATTGATTCCCCGGGCGAATAAATAGTTTCTTTAGTTCGACACTTCTAAAAACACTGTGCATTGTCCGACACTATATTTTTGCAATATGCAAAATTTTTTAAAAATTTCACTTTCTAATACTTTTATTATTGATTTACTTTTCGCGTCTTTTATCGCACTTAAAAAATACCATTTTTGAATGGTCGTCAAGTACAATCAGGATATTATTATTTCCACTACTAGACCTGGTTAAAGGGCCAAAAATGTCTATGTACAATTTATCCAATGGGCCTAGCTGATACACCAGAAATCAGTTTGCCAATGATAAACCTTACCGGTTTTTCGGCTAACGCACAAGCTTCGCACATTTTTACCTTGTCTTTTATCAGCCCGGCAAGATCCGCATGGTAAAATAAATTCGCATATCTTTCTGGTAGTTTTTTAATATTCCATAGTGGCCCCCGATTTTCCGACTCATGGTAATACTTAAACACCATATCTACTAAATGTTCTGGTAGACATATCTTTGGCTTACTAGTAGGCTTACTTCTTATACATCACAACTCCCTTACACAAGAAATATTTTTTCAGAGTTAAGTACCACCTTTTATACTATTATATATTTTTCGTATTATATTGTCCTGGTTTGGTGAACCTTAAAGTCCGTATAAGCTAGTGGAAAATTACCTACGCTATTTACAAATACACTATTTACATTTTCTTCCTTAATTGCTACTCTTATGCTATTGTCCGTTACACTATCATTTTCTATACCGTAACTGGTATTCTTCAATTTCCTCCACACTTTGCATCTTATCTCTACATTCAAATAGTCTAAGATAAATAGTCTGCCACCGCATTGTCTTTTGATTTTACGTGTTTAATTTGAAATGGTAGGCTCAAAATTGTAGCTGCCCACCTTACCTAATTTTCCTAATTTCCTAAAATTGCCTAGTACCCACGCTAGTGCACTATTGTCCGTTATTAGCGTAAAAGGCCTTACTTCTAGGTAGCTGCGAAATTTGTTTATCGCGCATACCACTGCAAGTGCTGTCCTTTTGGTACACAGTCAAGTTTCTTTGTTCGGATTCATTGAATTTTTTTGAATAATAAGCCACTGGTTTATTCTCACCTTCTATTTCCTGCATTAAAACAGCTTCCTGCTGCCTTGTCACTCGCATCCGTACATAGGATAAATGGCTTACTATAATCTGGTATTATTAATACCGGTGGCGTACTTACGCTTTCCTTTAAGCTGTTGAAGCTCTCCTGCACTCTCCTGAGTCCACTCAAATTTTCCTATTCTTTTTTCTCAGTTCATTTAGACATGCTGCCTTGTCCTGCATAGTTTGGGATGAACTTTGCGAAATAGCTCACCGCTCCGATAAATCTACTTACGCCTTTTGCGTCCTTTGGCTCTCTCGCATCTCTAATGGCAGAAGTTCTATCCGGGTCGACTCTTATCTGGTCCTTAGAGATTAGGTGACCTAAAAACTTGATCTCTTTACATGCAAAGCTCACCTTATTCGGGTTAACTGTAAGTCCATGTTTGGCCAGCCTCTCCACAACATCTCTGACATGTTCTATATGCTCTGGTAAACTTTTACTAAATATTAATTATGTCCATCTACATAATTTAAAGCATACTGAAATTTTAACACCTTGCAACACTTTATTTAATAAGCGGCTCATTGTTCCAGCTTCCCAAGTGTAACCCATATGGTACAACGATTGAATTCATATGATTTCAAACGGCGTAACAAAACCAGTTAAATGTTTGCTTTTTTCCGTAAGTTTTAATTGGTAAAATGAATTACTCAAATCCAAGTTTGAAAAATAAGTACACCCTTGTAAGTAGTGGTATGATTCGTATACGTCCTCCAATTGGATGTTCCACTCTCTTCAACTTACTATTTAATTTTGAGTAATTAATCACCATTCTAGATTTATCACTTCCCGGTTTGGTTACTAAAAATGCGGGGCTAGCATAATTTGGACCACACTGGGTCTAATTATATTCTGTGCCAAACAGTTCATCTAAAATTTTTCTTAATTCTTGCAGCTTGGGGGGGATAGCGGATACGCTTCAATCTCACTGGCTCGGGGTCGCTGACTTCTAGGTCAATTTCGAAGTCAATAGCTTGCCCTATTTTATCGGTAAAAACTTGAGGGAATTCGTTAATAATTTTTAAAATACCCTCCTTTGCCTTATTGCACCCTACCACAATACTCTGGTTCACATTATTTATAAGGATTGTATTATTCTGAAATAACTCGATTGTGACTTCTGGTTTAAACTTAAACCAACACATATCCTGTTTTAAATCCACCACCATGCCAGTTTCTTTTATAAAATTTGAACCCAGAATTAATTGGCCAAGACAAATTTTTCGAAACTAAAAACTGAACTTTCCAAGAAAAACATTCTATCTTTATTTTTACAATACATTTACCCAGGATTGATAATTCGTTGTTATCTGCCGACAAACATTTAATATCAGTATGTTCAAGAATACTAGCCAGTCCCTTTCTTTAACAATGAGTCGTAAATGCTTTCGCTTATCAGGTTCACTCCGCTTCCCGTGTCCAATAATACATTATATGTACCCTTACCAACAAACACTTTTACAACGGGCAGGGTCATTGAACCTTGGCTACGTCCGGCCCTTTTTACATTCATACAGGAATTTCCCACATTATTCTTACACCCTTGCCCTCATTTGTTCTCGACCTCTTCCATAATTATAATTATTTTTAATGTTAGTGGGGACGTGACCGGGGAGATTCCACTCTCGCACTACCTTCTTGGAATTCTCCCCTATTTATAAGTTTTTTTGGGACCGCAGATTTTTCGAATCTCGGTATCTGTGCTCTCTGTGAATATTTTTAAGACAATCCCTAGCGATATGTCCCGGTTTATTACAAATAAAACATTTTATTATTGCTTTTTTTACCATCATGGGATTGTTTACATACGAGTTTGCAGTTGAGTTTACATTACTTTTCTGAACAAAGTCCGATTTTGCAAACTCTACGTTCCTCACATACCTTCACTTCTTCATAAGCTACGTTCTGCTCATATATACATAAGTTGTCAAGGTCGGCAAAATCTTTCGGATTTGTACAAAATACCAGTCTGGCCCTTACTTTGAGATGAGATACCTAATTTTATCAATTCTGTCAGTTCGGTCTCAGAATAATCACACAATAGCAATTTTGCATTTTGCTTAACGTTTAAAATATAACTGCTCAGTTTTTCATCAGGTTTTTGTGATCTAGTTACTAAGTCCCTCTTCAAGGCTTCTCTATGACCAAATGGAACAAAATAATCTAATAGTCCTTTGTGTACTTCACTAAAATTACTAGCATTTACCTTAAATTGAAGCATTTTATTGTAAAGTGGACCAGTGGCATAACCTAAACTCATATTTATGATCTCACTATCACTTAAGCTAGTTTCACCCTTAATTTTTAACATTATTTCGATATAATTCAACAATTCTGAAACATTTAGTCCGTCTGTGGGTTTAAACATTTTTTAAAAATCGCTCTAGGGGATTTGGTAATTTTGCAAAATTCCCTTCTACATGTTTCCCCTGGGGAAGACTCAAACCTAAAATATCCTCATTTCTCGTTTGAGATACGGGCTTGCTCATCTCTTCGAATTCTTCCTCTTCCAGGCTTGTATTTAAAAGACTGGTTTCAAAATTAACTATTTCCTCCTCGCTTACGCCAAGTTTTCCTAGTTTTGCCTTAATTTCAATCAAACCATCCTTAAGTTTTGAAATTAAGGTTTCAGACGCTCCTTCCCACTTATACAACTCACATAATACATCAACTCTCACAGTGAGATGTTTGTGCCTACACACTAGTCTCAAATACTCGCCTGTCGATTTTTCCTCGGACAAGTTTCCTATCTTGACAGATAATGCCTCCAAATCAACTTTTATTTCCTTTAATGCAGTGCTAGGTTCTATACGCCCCTTCAGATTACCAGCGTTGGCCCTGATATTTAATTTCAAAAGGGACCTCAACATTTTTCTCAGATTCTGGACGGTGTCGCTTTCAGAAGCATTTCCGCCCCTAAAATTTATTTCAAATATTAATTCCTTTTTGAGCAACAGATCTACATGCGCTAGCTCCATTTTTATTTTAAAATAATTTTCTTAAAATAAATCAAATATTCCAAACTCACAATATTATTCTAAGTCCTCAGTCTTACACACTACACAAAATTTATGCAGGTTTATACACAATGTTCAAGTTCATACAAGTCTTATACAAGTCTTATACAAGTTACACACACTTACAGGTATCAGACAAGTTTATGCAAAGTTTACAAGTTCTTTCCTGTAAAATAACCTGTTGTACAAGTTTATGCTCAAAAAGAAATAGCAGATTGCGCAATTTATGTACCGTTTTTATAGCACATATTTTAAATTTATATGGAGCTAATACTTTATAAATTAAACAACTTTTCGGAAATACTTGGTTTATTCCGAAATTCAAGTTTACCAAAAAAAAATTTAACAAAGTTTACAAACTTTTGATTCGATTTTCTTCAAAACTTCACACAATCGAACAAATCTAATTAAGAGTCTGATTAAAAATGAATTAAAATTAAAATGAAACTAAAAATTTATACTTCTCAAAAAATGGTTTAAATTAACAAAATAAAATAAAAGTTCTCTTCTCAAAATACTCAAAATCAATATAACACAAAACTTGATATTAACTTTATGACCAAAATTTAATTCACAATACTTCAAAAAAAAGTAATTAATTCTCAGACTCTGAAAGATGGGAAACTTTAGAAATTTTAATTACAACAGTATAAAAAATCAAAGATATTAACTAAACGCTGGTACGGGACTTACTACTTTGAAGATTACGGAGGCTGATAGGGATTTAATACGCACTGAAGAAAAATTAAAAAACTTGAATTAAATTTACACGCGATAAAAAATGGAATTACTCTAAATCCCACACTATAGGGTTAGAGGAAGAGCTGCGATTCTCAACAGGACCTTGTCGTCGTGGCTTCAAGACTCGAACTGAATCCTCCAGCGAGCCGGGAGGAACGCATCACCCGATACGTCACTGACCGATCAGCTGATTGCCGGTCCAACTGAACAAACAAAGTCCCCGCACCGCGTCTAGTTAATAAGAGCCTACTTCCTACCGCGATTCAGCATAAATGAATTTGAACTATGGTACAAGCTTCACGCATAATTTAAGCCTCTAGATCTGTTCCTTCCTGAAATATCATGCGGACAGACAGAAACGAAATGTTTCTAGTCCCTTAAGTAATACTTCTCAATACTTCGCTATTGCTCATTCACAAGCTTCACGCATAATTTAAGCCTCTAGATCTGTTCCTTCCTGAAATATCATGCGGACAGACAGAAACGAAAATGTTTCTAGTCCTTAAGTAATACTTCGCTAATGCTCATTCACAAGCTTCACGCATAATTTAAGCCTCTAGATCTGTTCCTTCCTGAAATATCATGCGGACAGACAGAAACGAAATGTTTCTAGTCCCTTAAGTAATACTTCGCTAATGCTCATTCACAAGCTTCACGCATAATTTAAGCCTCTAGATCTGTTCCTTCCTGAAATATCATGCGGACAGACAGAAACGAAATGTTTCTAGTCCCTTAAGTAATACTTCGCTAATGCTCATTCAATTCATTTTATGTAGGTAGTTAAAGTACTTCCAACACTATGACATTTCTGTTACTAATTGGCCTAAATATTGTCCGATGACAAATCGGAAGAAAACGGAAAAGGAATAGGGGAGGAAGGAAGGACTCCCCGCCCCTGCAGGACTTTCGATTTATCCAACTTCCCAAAGTGGCATGGCTGGATTGACCACCTGATGATTGTATTGTTATCCAGCCCTGGACTCAACTTATTAAGAAACAAGTGCTCTGAGATGGCATAATTCTGTGCCAAGAAGTCAGATGAATGTCAAAGTATGAATGTATCAAAATACGTAGTTGTGAAAGATTAGTTTTAAACTAATATTGTGTTTAATTGAAACACTTTTTATCGTTACAAACAGAAATCAGTTGAATCTTTTATTACACACATGTTGAACCCAATAAAAATGTTATCACTTTTTAAAACATATTTCTACAAACTCGACTATGTAATCAATTTTGTTTCAAATATTATGTACGTCTACCTTAATTAGTACTGCAATTATCATAAATTTTAATAATAATGGAATTATAATATAGCCAAGTCAAACAGAGAAATACCCCTGTTTAAATATATTGTGGTATACATAGTTGCTGTAAGGAGTAGTTTATGTGTTACGATGCATAGATTATAATATAGCCAAGTCAAACAGAGAATACCCCTGTTTAAATATATTGTGGTATGCATAGTTGCTGTAAGGAGTAGTTTATGTGTTACGATGCATAGATTGTAATATAGCCAAGTCAAACAGAGAATACCCCTGTTTAAATATATTGTGGTATACATAGTTGCTGTAAGGAGCAGTTTATGTGTTACGATGCATAGATTGTAATATAGCCAAGTCAAACAGAGAATACCCCTGTTTAAATATATTGTGGTATACATAGTTGCTGTAAGGAGTAGTTTATGTGTTACGATGCATAGATTATAATATAGCCAAGTCAAACAGAGAATACCCCTGTTTAAATATATTGTGGTATACATAGTTGCTGTAAGGAGTAGTTTATGTGTTACGATGCATAGATTGTAATATAGCCAAGTCAAACAGAGAATACCCCTGTTTAAATATATTGTGGTATACATAGTTGCTGTAAGGAGTAGTTTATGTGTTACGATGCATAGATTGTAATATAGCCAAGTCAAACAGAGAATACCACTGTTTAAATATATTGTGGTATACATAGTTGCTGTAAGGTGTAGTTTATGTGTTACGAAGCATAGATTGTAATATAGCCAAGTCAAACAGAGAAAAACCCCTGTTTAAATATATTGTGGTATACATAGTTGCTGTAAGGAGTAGTTTATGTGTTTACGATGCATAGATTGGTAATATAGCCAAGTTCAAACAGAGAATACCCCTGTTTAAATATATTGTGGTATACATAGTTGCTGTAAGGAGTAGTTTATGTGTTACGAAGCATAGATTGTAATATAGCCAAGTCAAACAGAGAGAATACCCCTGTTTAAATATATTGTGGTATACATAGTTGCTGTAAGGAGTAGTTTATGTGTTACGATGCATAGATTGTAATATAGCCAAGTCAAACAGAGAATACCCCTGTTTAAAATATATTGTGGTATACATAGTTTGCTGTAAGGAGTAGTTTATGTGTTACGATGCATAGATTGTAATATAGCCAAGTCAAACAGAGAATACCCCTGTTTAAATATATTGTGGTATACATAGTTTGATGTCAAGGAGTAGTTTATGTGTTACGAAGCATAGATTTGTAATATAGCCAAGTCAAACAGAGAATACCCCTGTTTAAATATATTGTTGGTATACATAGTTGCTGTAAGGAGTAGTTTATGTGTTACGAAGCATAGATTGTAATATAGGCCAAGTCAAACAGAGAATACCCCTGTTTAAATATATTGTGGTATACATAAGTTGCTGTAAGGAGTAGTTTATGTGTTACGAAGCATAGATTGTAATATAGCCAAGTCAAACAGAGAATACCCCTGTTTAAATATATTGTGGTATACATAGTTGCTGTAAGGAGTAGTTTATGTGTTACGATGCATAGATTGTAATATAGCCAAGTCAAACAGAGAATACCCCTGTTTAAAATATATTGTGGTATACATAGTTGCTGTAAGAAGTAGTTTATGTGTTACGATGCATAGATTGTAAATATAGCCAAGTCAAACAGAGAATACCCCTGTTTAAATATATTGTGGTATACATAGTTGCTGTAAGGAGTAGTTTATGTGTTACGAAGCATAGATTGTTAATATAGCCAAGTCAAACAGAGAATACCCCTGTTTAAATATATTGTGGTATACATAGTTGCTGTAAGGAGTAGTTTATGTGTTACGAAGCATAGATTATAATATAGCCAAGTCAAACAGAGAATACCCCTGTTTAAATATATTGTGGTATACATAGTTGCTGTAAGGAGTAGTTTATGTGTTACGATGCATAGATTGTAATATAGCCAAGTCAAACAGAGAATACCCCTGTTTAAATATATTGTGGTATACATAGTTGATGTAAGGAGTAGTTTATGTGTTACGAAGCATAGATTGTAATATAGCCAAGTCAAACAGAGAATACCCCTGTTTAAATATATTGTGGTATACATAGTTGCTGTAAGGAGTAGTTTATGTGTTACGAAGCATAGATTGTAATATAGCCAAGTCAAACAGAGAATACCCCTGTTTAAATATATTGTGGTATACATAGTTGCTGTAAGGAGTAGTTTATGTGTTACGAAGCATAGATTGTAATATAGCCAAGTCAAACAGAGAATACCCCTGTTTAAATGTATTGTGGTATACATAGTTGCTGTAAGGAGTAGTTTATGTGTTACGAAGCATAGATTATAATATAGCCAAGTCAAACAGAGAATACCCCTGTTTAAATATATTGTGGTATACATAGTTGCTGTAAGGAGTAGTTTATGTGTTACGAAGCATAGATTATAATATAGCCAAGTCAAACAGAGAATACCCCTGTTTAAATATATTGTGGTATACATAGTTGCTGTAAGGAGTAGTTTATGTGTTACGATGCATAGATTTCACACGTGTCAAAAATACATTTTTTTATTGACATCCATTGCGAATGTCTTTTGAATCTTTAAGTATATCTAATAAGTATCTACTTAATAAATTAAAATAAAATCAAATACAATGTTTTAATCAAGTGCATTAAAACTAGGATTAATGTATGCTATTCAATGTGTAGATTTTTCTAGTGGAATAAATAGATTTATTATTACTTCTGTATTCCTAGTTACTTTTAGAAATACAGTGCAGTAAGTTTAATACTGATGTCTAATACTATATCTACTCTTTTTTTATTGCTTGCCACCAAATAGCGTGTAGGTAGCAACTATTAATGCATCAACAGATTTTAGAATTTATTGACATATCTTCTTATTGAATACTATGAGGCCTACAGACAAAAGTCCAATAGACTGTATATTTTGGCAGATCCTATAAATTTAGGTTCAATATAATTACAATGAATACCTATAGGATTTGAGTACAGAAACTAATATTTTCAGAAGGAGGCCAAGAAAGGTAAACGTAACATTTTTCACAAGTGCGGCGTTATTCACAGTTCCCCATAGTATAAAGTTTACGTCCAATATCATGCTCAGTGGTTGCCGCCTTCACACCTCATTGAGCCGACCAACTTATGGTCCTCGGCGCTAGCGGTTTACTGCTAGTAGAGGGGGTAGGAGTTCAGCTCTAGTAACTTCAAGTAGATCTATACTCAGACAAATAGTTTATTTGGATAATAAAATGTCATTTATCTATGGTTATTTTATACATATAGACATATACGAGGGTACATTACATGTACATATATGGTTTGTATATAGACATGCGAGTGGCAAGTGGGAAACCCTGGTTCGAGTCCTGGCGGAGGAAGTACTTTTTGCTATTCGATGTTTATTGAAAATTAAATTAGGCTATCGCCACGTATACAGATTTAATAAATGTTAAAAGTCGTTCAACAGGTATTTGGTATACATGTCATATGTTAGTTTGCTTAATTTAAATACATATGTGACGGAAACGGTCAAAGAAAATAGTTGACCGGAAAAAGTAAGGCCTCTGTGGGTGTAGGTGGTAACATGCTCGCCCGGCAAGTGAGAGACCCGTGTTCGAGTCCCGGCGGAGCAATTACTTTTTGCGTTTCAATGTTTATGAAAAATTAAATCAGGCTATTTCCACGTATACATATTAAAGAAATGTTTTTATATAATTGTGTGTGTGTGTGTGTGTGTGTGTGTGTGTGTGTGTGTGTGTGTGTGTGTGTATGTGTGTGTGTGTGTGTGTGTGTGTGTGTGTGTGTGTGTGTGTGTGTGTGTGTGTGTGTGTGTGTGTGTGTGTGTGTGTGTGTGTGTGTGTGTGTTGTGTGTGTGTGTGTGTGTGTGTGTGTGTGTGTGTGTGTGTGTGTGTGGTGTGTGTGTGTGTGTGTGTGTGTGTGTGTGTGTGTGTGTGTGTGTGTGTGTGTGTGTGGTGTGTGTGTGTGTGTGTGTGTGTGTGTGTGTGTGTGTGTGTGTGTGTGTGTGTGTGTGGTGTGTGTGTGTGTGTGTGTGTGTGTGTGTGTGTGTGTGTGTGTGTGTGTGTGTGTGGTGTGTGTGTGTGTGTGTGTGTGTGAGTGTGAGTGTGTGTGTGTGTGTGGTGTGTGTGTGTGTGTGTGTGTGTGTGTGTGTGTGTGTGTGTGTGTGAGTGTGTGTGTGTGTGTGTGTGTGTGGTGTGTGGTGTGTGTGTGTGTGTGTGTGTGTGTGTGTGTGTGTGTGTGTGTGTGGTGTGTTGTGTGTGTGTGTGTGTGTGTGGTGTGTGTGTGTGTGTGTGTGTGTGTGTGTGTGTGTGTGTGTGTGTGTGTGTGTGTGTGTGTGTGTGTGTGTGGTGTGTGTGTGTGTGTGTGTGTGTGTGTGTGTGTGTGTGTGTGTGTGTGTGTGTGTGTGTGTGTGTGTGTGTGTGTGTGTGTGTGTGTGTGTGTGTGTTTATAAGAATAAATATTCGGTGCTTTACGAAAAGGAATTCAATACAGGACTAAAATGTTGTATTGTTAAGAAAGTTAATATTGGTATAAATGAAAGTAGTCTGAGAAGAAAAGTTCAAATATATCTGCTGTTTTCGTACTTAAAAAGTTCATATTTATGAGGTCCAGCACAAACAATGTACTGCTTTACGTACTTTGTACAGATTTTGCAAATCAAAAATAGGACTAACATACCATAGTTACCTGCAAACAACGAAATATTAATTTATATAACCATAAAATTGAAAATCAGTTATATTTTCTCACACGATTTTTACATTAACACATTAAAAATAACCTTTTTTTAAAATATTGTAATAAGCTATTTCAATCATTAGTGACAGGAACCCTATACATAATACAATGCAATATATACTTTAAAGATATATGTGTATTTTCCGATATGACACTAAAATATTATAAATACGATTCATTGAGTATTAAATGTAATTCAAAAATTAAATAATTGTTATTGTACCTGATTTATGACATCCCTGTTACAATTAATTTGTTGCTTTGTCTTTACAGTGAATTGGTTTTTAATTGTAATCTTAATTTAGTTACAAACAATTTCCCTTAATTTCAGCATTTTAAAAACTGCTTTCTAAATAAATTGTGACTAATTTCAAAGGAAACTCCTAAAAGTAAACATGTTAGGTATGTCTTCAAAATTATTGCTTAAGTACTAATTGTGAACACAATTATTTAGTAGCCACAACACATGCTCGGTGTGAAGGTTTACCAGTTGCAGGTAACTGCAACCGCCGCCACCTTCACAGCAGCCTGGATGTGTTTGGCTGAGGGCAGACGGTTCAATAAGAAGGAACCGCTATATTCAATGAAGCGAGTGCCATAAATCCCCCAAACAGCTGATCTGTCAATAAAACACCGCCCGCCCCCCCCCCCCCCGCCCTCGGAACTTACCACGGACATCTCCGTCCTTGTGTGGGCGAACATTTATACCTACATTTGTCAACGTCCGTATCACGTAGCAAAACATACCCATAAAATCAAATGAATTATTTAGGGTCGATACCACTCTGTATAAACAATCAGGTAGTCAACATGTTAATGTATTCATTTGTTCATTAATAATGTCTGTCAGACTTTTACTTACTTTTTTCCATCCGATTTTATGTAGACCACCCATAGTATGTTATAGAGAGAATATATTCAACAAGTAACTTGCTTCTTTGAAGCTTCGTTTATTTTGAAAAATACTTAAATTTGTTTAATAACCGTATCAGTATTTCATGAACTCAGAGTACATAACTCAATTTTTTTTATTGTTGGAGTTATAAGTACCACTTTTGTAGTTAATTTACGCTATTTATATAAAAGGAGGTTTTTTATTACTTCGACTGATTACGGTTTAAATTACTTCAACTAATTGCTGAAAATAAAATTGACAAAAATATATTACATAATTTTAAAGCATTCAAGTCATTGCATATGCAAATGAAAAATCCTTCCCTTCAACTTCAGGATATTTACAGGATTAGAATTTGTTCAATCACTTTGGAGTAATAAACAAAAATATTAGAAATAATATTTCTATCTTAAAATTGACTTTATTTTGTTTTTTACATGCAAAACCTTACCCGTTATGTAAGTTAAATGTTGGAAATAAGCAAGCATATATGTTGAAACTAGTCCACAATATTCCGCTGAGACAACACTCAAGTAAGAAAGCTATTCAACGGATGTCCTATACTTTATATTTCGAATTAGAAGAGTATAAGAGTATTCTGTTCCTTCTTCGTGCTATAATAAGCGATATTGTTTTAATCTAATTTTATATTTTGTGTTTTTTTTTCTATAGTTGAATATCCCAATGGAATAATTTGATGTTTCCGTCTCAGGAACGCAAATCTAACCACGTTATTATGTTAATAATCAATTGCAATTTTCTTTGTTTAAAAACAACTCGATGTGACGTAACATTTTGGTTGATTGTTCTATAATTATAAATGAGAAATAGATGAACAGGTTTTTTTTATATGTTATATTGTATACCATCCGGAAATGTGTTATTTGTTTACTTGTGAGGTAAATTTAATTTGGAGAAATATGATTAAATTAAATTATTTTTAGTATAATTAAGACCGTATACAAATGTGTGCATGTGAATTAAAGCCTAGTAGGCAACTATTAATTTATATATTATGTTCGTGCTTATTCCAGCAAACGATTAGCGGTGATTACGATTCCCCTTGGGATTCGCCCAGAGTTGCACCAGTTAAATGGTTCATATTAATAAATTCTCTGACCACTGTTGATTATTGTGGATTCCATCAGCTCAATGAAGACGAAACCCAATGATTAAACTAAGATGAACACTGAGGATAATAAACCCTATTCTCAATTCCTACAACAAATTTATCGTTTTGGTAATCAGAATATACGAGTATTCTTGTCAAACATTGGGTCAAGTAAGGATGAATTAATAATTTTCATATTCAATTAAATATAGTTGTCAAAGAAACAACGCTGTTAAAGTCTTAAGAAACTTTAAAACTTGTAAGGTTGTGGCGCATCTAATTATCATATTTTATCAGACATTGAGCCTCCACTATATTATTTTGATGAAAGCCAGTGCCCTCAAAATTGCTTTTCAATTGGTGAAGATTTTTTTTGTTCTTATTCTAGTAGAGTTAGCTAAGGGGTACGGCAAAATTTATACAATTATTCTTATTTACCAAAGAAAATTTTAATCAATAGCCGATCGGAACAATTAAACGATGTTAAAAACCAGTGTTTTTGAATTTATAGCCTATATTTTTGATGGTCTATAAATTGGCCATAATTGGGATGGAATATGTACACTTCAAATATTGTTTCTATATACAATAAAATGTTAGCTATTATGTAATTTGCATATAAAACGTTTAATAACTTATACACATACCTATTTTCAAACAGCTTACATTTTATCGTCAAAAATTACATTTTTACGTGACATTTTAAGTTTATAATTGTTCTATTTATTGTTTTAACCAGTATTTTACACTGCTCGCTACAGTTTTTTGAGACATTAGCTACATTTTAACCACATGTGTAACCTAATGGCAGTATTGTAGACCATTACATTTGTTCCCATTTTACATTTAATCAATCTTTTAACCTATTATAATTTCATGTCATAAGCAAGTACAACTTATTGCACTTGCCAGAAATGTTATGTGTTTATGACACTTTAACCCTTATAAAGTTTTGTTTATATCCTATTTTTATCAACTTTTTCATATATACTTATTATTTGTTTAAATTACGTCCCATGAATGAAATTCCTTCATTGGTTTATCATGATAAAATGAAGAATTGTGTAGAGTCTCCTGTAACATTGGTGAGTTGCGTATATTAAAATACATCGCCTGCATGTTTAGAGTGGAAATTCTTCACGGAGAGTATATAACCGGAATTCCTCACATTCTTCTCCGACACTTGAACCACTGTAATGCTCTCGACCTACCAGATGTTATTTAACACTCCAGTTTAACTTTTTAGGATTTAAGTACCATTTCATGAGTAAACAAAATACATTTTCGTGAAATAGCTATATTTTACAAGTGATTAAAGCCTATTTACTATTGAAGTCTTATTTCAAATTGCTATAATTACTTATTATTGAAGTTTTTTGTTACGTTTATCACCTCTTGTTATCAATTTTGACAGTAAACGCACTCTATGCTATTATGAAGTGTAAATATACTTCAAATATATTTTGCAATGGAAACGAGGTAATTTTTAAATATGGGTCCAAAAATCATTACAAATATAGCGAATCTAAAGTATAACAAAACAAATTATAATATGACATTTGGCATACAGAATGCTTTAAAAATTTCATAAGTTCGGTTCAATACACTTTTAATTGTTAACGGTGGCTATGTGTTCATACTTAAAAAGTCTATTGTCTCTAATCATTTGTAAAATATAAATACTAAACTCTATTTGTGCAGTTACGAAAACAAAAAACACAATTATGTGGAAGTGACAGTTTGTGTTCAATTTATAAACAAAGTGAAAAGGTATGCAAAAATTTGTATGTGGAAGTTTACACTAAACGAGCATGAAAAGCGCCGAACAAATTTTTGTTATCAAAGGCATTCGCAATTAATATACAGTAAAATATTTTTTATGATTTTAAAACAAGAATGTATTTATCAACGATTACTAACAATGATACGAGAAATATTGGGAATCCCACAAAGATGTCTTAAGATTTCAAACTTCTTAATATATGTTGATAATACACAGGATATTATGTACAGTAAGGATGAAATCAACGTCAAATTATATCTTAAGTATTGTAAAAATAATTGTTTTGATAAAAATCTCTTTGTAATGGAAGTGTACAATACGCCGGAAATAGTTTGCTAAGTCAAGTTTTCTCATAGCGGTCCAAGCAACATTAATTAACTTTAACAATTTATTAGCAGTGATAAACATTTTCCCTTGACTCCATTTCTTTGTTCCATTAACCCTATAGTTAATCTTTTAATAACAGTTTTTGTTTATGCATGAATGCAAACTTTTATTACAACTGCAATGATAATAAACTAAAGCTATATATTTTGTAAACTATACCTGCGCTCTGATATACTACTACATATTTCAACTTTTTTATACATAATATAATTTTTTACACAAATTGATGAAAGGGAACAGAAAACGGCATCCAGACACATTTTGACAGAAACGCCAAATCCTAATTCTAATCATAATAATATTATAAATGGGAAATGCCTTTGTTTGTTTGTTTGTTTGGCTTTCACGCGTATACCATTCATACAATAATGCTGAAATTTGATATAGACATTCTTACGGTCTTTGGGATAAATATAGGCTTATAAATATAAGCAATACACGATATACTAACTGCAATTTTTATGACAGAAAATCGTCGAGGGGACATCAGATCCATTCCGCGCTGATGAGGTGTGTACTAGAGTGATTTGTATAAATACTGCTATACAATTCCTAGACTGGACCGAGAAAATAGGTAACTATTATGATATTGCGAACATAAATTGGGAAGCAAGAAAATGTTCTTTACTATATAATGTATCATATTAACAAATGGATGACAACTGCCATATTCATTAATGTAAGTATACACATGTGTTAGTATTATTGATGTTTTATTTTAATTTTAGTTTTATTAAAAATATCGATATTCATGCAAAACTGATCGTATTTCATTCAAAACAGTACAGATTCCTATTTATATAACTGCACTATTTTGAATTCAACCTCATTAAAAATTATATACAGGCCTATTCATATTGTTTCTTGTGGCAAATACCTGAATTAAGAATTACTCGCAATTGTGCTTAACTTCCGATCCTCTTAATCTTGGGCACTTACAAATGGGTACCTGATATATGACTACTTTAATTTTTTAAATATAATAGGACCCTATCGTATTACATCAGAAGTGATTTCACTAAGACAGCTAAGAACTTCGACCTTGGAGTATCTAAAATCAATGGATTCTTGTGGAATGATCAAGTGTTTAGTGAAATCGTGAGAGCTATTACAAAAATACGCAGAACGTTGCATAGAATTCGCAGGTATGTGCTAGTACAAAATAATCTATAAACAATGAGTAACAGATCTCTGGTTTAGTTACATACATACACGTGAAGCGAGTTGTCTGGGTTTTAGTCCTAAAGGGGCGAGTAAATCTCAATCATTCACACAAGTCATCATGCACGGTAAGATCCAATAGTCCAGTACTGGCATCGGTTATCCACCTCAGTCCACCGTCCAGTTATGTGCCAGGATCTCATCAGTACTATGAAACTCCTGAGACTTCATGGACCGTTATAGACGACTCTTGGGTGCCTTGAGATGATTGCACCTTTTTACCGAATCTGGCAAACTTTTGACCAGGTTGTACATCTTCCTGTGAGAGTAAGTGCTCATACACCGCCTGCAGTGCTATCCAGTCTAGTAGAGTCTCTCTCTGATCTCATACGTGTGTATGTCCCGGCCGCATGTGGATAGACGTTTGGGCAGAAAACACATTGAAGATTCCAGAATTTAGAGAGAGAGCAACTTGAATAGTTCGAAAGGATAACAGGATTTCGGATATTTGCTATCGTCATAGGTTATAAAAGGTATAGCACAACGTTCGGAGGATTGGAATTTATCCTTTTTGTCAGATGGGGAGAGGTATTAATATAAACAAAAAGAAAAAGAAAAAGGGTTCAAAAATACCCGAAAAGGTGTTTGGAGTCCAGTCCAGGCGTTGTGATTTGTGCACGGAACTTGCATCTTGTGCAGTGACAAGGCCTGGACTGGAGCTAGGTACCTTGAACTCTTTTCTTTCCTTTATTTACCTCTTTCTATTCGTCTCAATTGTTATTTATTAATGCCTTCCCACCTGATGAAGAGGATAGACTCCAACCCTCGAAACGTTTGTGTTATACCTTTTTAATAACCTATAACATAAGGCAAATATGTCCGAAATCCTGTTTATCCTTTCAAACCTTCCATTGTCCAACATAAAACCTTATACACAGTATTTATAGCATTTCTAGTGCTTTCAATGGATGACTGGCTTTTTAATGTTTAACGTAACATTCTAAAATTGACTATAAATGAATATGATTCGGACTGCCTTCTTTTTGAGGCTGTAAACTCTCATAAATTCAAAATATGCACAATTTCTCCGAAGATGCGCGTCCTTCGCGTCTCAGAAGAGGTGGGGGTAAATAGTGAATAATATTTCACTATTATTATCATCCGAATTGGGCAGTATTTGGATTGATATTTGAAGCGTCAATTTTAAAGATGGTCAAAAATTGTGTGAGATTGGCATTAAAACTGTGTGTAATGCTTGTAATTAAGTATCATTTTGTTCTGTCATTTAGTGAGAGCGCAATAGACAATATCGCAATTAATGTAAACATTACTAGATTAGTGGCCACGGATTACCAGTGATTACTGTGGCATCACGTGTCCTAGCGTTGCTATGTTACGGACTGTTTTGTGTTAGTTTCAATGTCGTCATCATGATGTCATTCCTCATCAATATTTCACTAAACACTAGTCCCATAATTACTTTCGTGAACAAGAAATACTACGTCTGGCATTGAATTGGAAACGATCAATCCGTTTAAAACCCTTTCCGGTCGTATGGCGCAGTACGGCGCCAATAAAATATTTCAACATCGCGCGTATGGCGCGGTACCGCGCCATTATGCAAGCCCGTGAACTGTTGCGCTCTAGTGGCCGATTTTCGAACTTCTAGAGGTTTTCCTTTTCTGTTGACAGCTGTTTCCGGCGTGACTCACGGCCACGTGCGTCTGTTGCTATGCGAATGCTAGCCAGTGTTTTACTTTCTCACTGAGTTCGATCGTGAGTGTTTGTTGAGGTTAACGTAATTTTTTTAGATATTTGTTTTATAAATGAGTAGGTGTTGTTAGAAGTAGTATAAGTAATAATGTGTTCAGGAATGTGTCTTTTTATGTAAATAAATTATTCGTGTGCAATAAGGAGTTTGAAGACAAGTGTAATAGTTGTAAGTTTTGAGCTACTAGCCTCAGCTGAAAATTAGTTTTTATTTAGTTACAGACTAAACAATATTATCTTTTTAGTTTTTCAATGAACAGTTATATTTTATGACATTATATCCAGTGATTATAATAAAAATGGATAACCCAAGGCCTTCTACAAGTGCTCTTAGTGACACTGCAATTGCAGATGAACTAGGCCTAGATGAAGAACTATCAGGATTCAGTAGTGACAGTGATGAAGAAGTGATTTTACCAACGTTAGAAAATTTATCTGATGAAGATAGTGATGACAGTGATGAAGGCAATTTAGGACAAGGACCTTCTCAATCTAATAGGCCCTCTACTGATTGGTGTGCTTACAACGGGCCAGACTTTGTTCAATATTCATACACAAATGCAAGTGGGGGCTACAAACCACCATCTACAAACAAACCTGTAAGTGTTTTACAGTTTTTTTCAATTGTTTTTTACATCAGAGCTACTGTCAAATATAGTCAAAGAGACCAACCGATTTGCATCAGAAAAAATTCATTTAGCCCAACCTCTAAAGCCTAGGTCAATCTGGCACTCATGGATTGATGGTAAACAGCACTTCCTAAGAAGCTTTGAAAATAAGAAAAAAGACTGTAAAGTGTGCAGCAACAGAAAAATTAAGAGGAAAGAGACAATGTTTTATTGCGCCACCTGCACCCAGAAACCAAGTTTGTGTCCTACAGAGTGTTTTTTGAGAAGTATCACACTCTCAAAACATATAAATAATTATAGAAAAATTTGATTTTCACAGTTTAGAAACTTTATAGCCTTTTATTGTAAATATGTAATCTAATTGTT
Organism: Homalodisca vitripennis; assembly: GCF_021130785.1. NCBI lineage: Eukaryota > Metazoa > Arthropoda > Insecta > Hemiptera > Cicadellidae > Homalodisca > Homalodisca vitripennis. The sequence continues at coordinate 20,623 of NW_025782185.1, forward strand.
TCCATAGTGTAAATTATTTAGTACCAAAAAAAATTTTTTGGTTGTGTTCCAAATGAATTCGATAAAGTGACATATTTAGTGTTATAAATAGTTTTTTTATTATACAATGCGTATGTATTCAACCTTCAAAAGATCTTCATAAAAGGTAAGAAACTATCATAAAACATTCATAAAAAGTTATAAATAGGGTTATGTGTTTAATTTTTAGAAGGTAATGATAAACAAATAATATCAAGTTATGTAAAATTTTGTATACATATTTGAATTTTAGATATATATTTTTTAACAATAAAAAAAATTACCAGTTTGATAAAAAACTGTATTTCATTTATATTTTAATAATTTTAACAGTCCTAACAAAAAGAATATATTTTTGTTTGGCAAATTAAACATCTACAGTTGTTTAAACAACTAGAAATGTAATGCATTGCTAAAATCACTAAAAACAGTCGCGACCTGGCTGAAATCAAGGATAAAAAATTTGCGACCTGAAAGGGTTAACTCTGTTGCCAAGGACGATAAGTTCACTGCCACGAGTCCTGTAAGAATGAACATTTCCTATTCCGAGGTACTCAGTTTATTGTGTTGGTTGTTTTATAAAACAAACGTAACTTTCTTAATGAAACTCAGGGGGCATTAATGACATTGACATAGTACTTTTAATCAGTTAAATATACTGTTGGTTTGTGTAAGCCATCCCAAAAGAACACCCTTTCTTAAAGAGGACGTAAAAACATCAAGAATATTACACGGAAAGGAAATATCTCAACAGAACCCGTCTAAAAGTAATTACTTGCGGGCCGTTTAACTTGGGGGAAACTTTTGCCGTAACCAGCCCCAGTGTTATACCCGCATTTGTACTAAAAACGTTCAGTAAAAATATTCTCAACTATGTATTCTAGCGTTGTTATTACTTAGCTATTTTAGATCAAGCAAAGGTCCGAAATTATGTGCTGTATTTAATATTTTTAATTTTATTAGCCATCGCTGTAGAAAAACTATAGGTAAGGAACCGTAATCCTTTTACGTTTTATAAACAATACCTCATTCACAATAACAAAATGCAATTATACTGTTAAATAACAAAGTATAACATTAATTGTATTATTTTATCCACAAAACCATTAACATATCAACATTAAATTGTTGCTTAAATAAATTTAAAATTCACTTTTCTTTTATTCATAATTTGATTTATTTTAAAGGTGTGTACAATTTGTGTTTTATTTTAGGCAGTGTAATGAAACAATCAATATTATATAAATTTAATAATAATACAAAAACAATTTTCTTTCTAGCCACAATCTCTATCAAATAAACCATTAACAGTTACAATGCTTAAGCACTTAAGTTTATGAGTTAGCATGAGAACATTCTAAGTGGTTGTGTGTGTGCTGTAATATGAGTATAGCACTGGTTGAACTTGAACATATAGCAAATAGCTTACAACTCATACTCTTTGTATAGAGTTTGCTTTAGTCGATTGAAAAGATTTCACATCAGAAAACAAGGTTTCGGCACTTTTATTTGTACTATTTTCAGAAGGGAGAGATACATTTTTGAATTTTTTTTTAATATTTGTAAGACTTAACGATGGCAAATTTTCAAAATCCCGTTTCATATTTATGTTATACGTTAGTAAAAGTTTTACAGTATAAATTATTTATTGAAATTATCGTATATTTTATAGATATATATTACTTTATCAAAAGATGTAAATAATTTTGCAAATATTGTAAAGAAAACCTTTTCCATGCAAAACATAGACCTTTAGCATTGGCATAAACATACATACAGACTCTAGCTTCTCCAACCATTCCCAATATATTCCAAAAAAATCAGCAAAATACGAAATCGGTTATATAATTAAAAATCGTTTTAGTTATAAAATGTACTATCAGATTATGACACAGCTTTCTAAATAGTAGCTTATATTATATGATTTCCCATATAGTTTTTCCAGCTTAGTTGAATAAATTATATTATTGCGTTAAAATCAAAACAAACCTGACTAGGCACAAAGAAACCCTACTGCTCTATTGACTATAGAGTAGGTGCTGCAATGCATTCCTTCAATGTACGTACATTCAATGCGAGATTTCTGAAAGGAAAATTCAATCCTGTTTTCAGACGAAGGAGGCTTTGTATTCTTCACAACACAACGTATACTTCAACTGATACGGTTTACGCAAAATAGACCTTCCATATTGAATCACTTTGTGTAAGAACAGCCAATACAGAGTCAACTTATAATACTGTTTTGCAGGTGTGTTTTATTTTTAATCAAATCTTTTATCAGGTTATCTTTTATTATGTAGTGTAAAAATTTCCTTTTGCACTATATAGGTTTCCATGTTTCCACACTTTAGTTTCAATACATGGAGGTAAAAATTGTGGTATTAATATTTATTCACATTATATGTTTCCATGTATATAAAACAAATTTTAGTGTAAGTTTAAAAAGTTAATATTTGTACCAATATTTACACTACTTTCATGCGTTTTATTCATAAATGAATAATTTTGCGTTTTCACACGCAAAAACCAGTGTTCTTAGAATATCTAATATTTAAATTTGACTTAATATGTAAACTGTTTCTTGAGATTTTCAATCATTCTATCTAATCATTCAATGGACTGATAATGTAAGTTTCCTTATTTTCAAAACAGATTTAAGCAACAATAGTTACTGACTATCCTTCATATCTCAAGACGTTACCTCTAAAATACATTTAATTCTTTGGAAAAATCGTGAAAACAATTCATATCGTTAATATCACCCCAATACCTCTATTCAAATCCACAAATAAACTAATAACTTAAATATTTACCTCTTTGACTCAGCTATTAAATTTATTACGCTTAAAATTAATATTATTCACAGTCCTGCACTTATGTCTTGAACATTACCAACGCCAAGACAACAATCCAACCCAGACAACAAAAGCAGATATCTTAGTAGCGGGTAAACATTCCCTAGTTTCAAAACAAGAATGTTCTCCATCGATCTAATTATGAACCCCTACTTAAAGATGAGAAGGTAAACAGTAAACTATGTTTTAATTTGATGAAATGTTGCAGTGTACAACACAGTGGCCAAGTTTGCATTTCAAGTGCTTCATCAACTCCAGTGACACATGAATACTGTTGACTGTAGTGGATGGCGAGTTAGCACAAACTTTTGAAAGTCTCTTGATTAATGAGTCCACTGAAAACATTAAAGCGGTCTCTAATAAATTGCTTTAAAGAAGTAATTTATTTGGTGGTAAGTGCTATAAAAAGACCTCAAGAAACTAGAGTTGAAAATTTGTTCCAAAGTAAACTTTAAAATTGAGGTTAATTTAATACATTTTATATTTGCACCGCATCCCAAACATGACACTATGTAAGCATAAGGAAGTAAATACACTAGAAGAAACCGTTGTCTACATGAAATGTAGGAAGAACTAAACTACGAATCCTGAAGTTAGATAAATATATATTTGTACGAATGTAAATATTTATTTTTTAAATCTTGTTCACTTTTTATGTAAAAGTCCTTTGACAAAGAGGAGATTGACGTTAATTGTCAAGTTATACTGCTTATGAAATTGTATAAATGAATATTGTCCTCACTCTACAAGTAGAACTTGGGTTATTGCCTATTAGGGTGTTGCAGGCGCTACTTTGAGATTGGACAGCTCAGAGCATTAGGCTCAACGTACTCAGTCTCTATTTTAGGAAACAGTATTTTTTCCGGACATTTGCCATAGTTCATTGATAAAAAAATCATTAATACTACATTTCTAAATCTTTAATCTGATCTCTTCTTCAGGTAAATAACTAACCTAACACATAATTAGAAACTAGGTTAAAATAAACAAACCATACCAGATTGTTGTGACACGCACAATTCAAGAATCACAACCACCGTGTTTTGTGGTCAACTTCGCTAACTCTAAAACAAAACAAAAACACAAACACTAATTATTAAAACTAAACTATATACTACATGTTACAATAGGTCTACTTTCGCTGACTAACCCCCATACGACTGACAAGAGGCCTATAGTAAGTGCAACCTAAAAAACTTAAAAAATACTAAAATAAATTTGGTACTCAGTCTGAAACTTTCCCTGTAAACTTATAATTCAGTATTTGTTGTATTCTAACATGTTTTCTGCAGTCAGTTTTTAGTGTTTGATATTATATTTTTGCTCCGATTTCGCCCTTTGGACAACAAAATGTTATACTGTTTATTTTTTACAACACAGTATAAAATGCCACCTATTTGATATAGATTTCTTAATGTACTAGAAATATGTTGAAAACGTATTACAACATAAATAAATAAAATTAACTTACAAGAAATAAAAATTGCCTTTATTTTGTAAATGCATATGAAAAACTGATAAACTTTGATAAATTATACAATTTATTGATGTTATATGTCATTGCCCTGTTAAAAATTTACCTAGCTGAATTGTCATCTCGAATAGCGGCTGAGCTAGGTCGGTGTCATCTTCTTCCATGTCACTGGCTATCTAAAGTTAACTAGGTTCTTCTCCGTCTGAGGCTGGCGCAGACGCCGATTCATCTTCACTATTCTCGCCCAGACGTTACGCGCCAACAAACAGTAACCATTAGTTTTTGTAATCATACCTATTACCTGCTTTTATCAGTTTTCAAAAAGGAAATCCATATGTATTTAATGACGAAATGTAACACAATTAACGGATTTAAAATTATGATAAAATAAACAGTAATTGAAGGAAACAGGATTTTTTCTAGAAATTTGCCATCGTACAGTGATAAAGAGAAAATCAGTAACACTAACGTTTCGAGATCTGCAATCTGATCTCTTCTTCAGATAACGTAGTGTTACTGTGTTTCTTTTGCATCACTGTACGATGGCAAATGTCTGGATAAATCATTTTTCATTCACAATCCTTCCATCGTCAAAAATAAACTTCAAATAAAGAAACAGTAAGTTTTAGTCTAGATCGTGTCGAACATAATTGACACAGCTATGTAAATATTTAAAACTGGGATTAATTTTTAACGAAATGTTACAGAATTACTGATTTAAATTATGTTCACATAAACATTAATTGAAGGAAAGAGGATTTTTCCGGGCATTTGCCATGGTACAGTTATACAATAGAAAATCAATAACAATACGTTTCGATATCTGCAATTTTAATCTCTTCTTCAGGTAACGTAGTGTTACTGATTTTCTTTTCTTTGTATTACTCAATGATGCCAAAATATCCAGATAATTCCTATTTCATAGAACAAGAGTTTTTTATTCCGACGGCCTATTGAACGCCTTCGAAATAAACGAGCGTTGCCACGATACACGGCTGTACTACGCTCTGTATCGAGCCAGGGGTCGTTTCGTGGTGCACTGGCAGTAGCTACAACGATACACGGCTGTACTACGCTCTGTATCGAGCCAGGGGTCGTTTCGTGGTGCACTGGCAGTAGCTACAACGATACACGGCTGTACTACGCTCTGTATCGAGCCAGGGGTCGTTTCGTGGTGCACTGGCAGTAGCTACAACGATACACGGCTGTACTACGCTCTGTATCGAGCCAGGGGTCGTTTCGTGGTGCACTGGCAGTAGCTACAACGATACACGGCTGTACTACGCTCTGTATCGAGCCAGGGGTCGTTTCGTGGTGCACTGGCAGTAGCTACAACGATACACGGCTGTACTACGCTCTGTATCGAGCCAGGGGTCGTTTCGTGGTGCACTGGCAGTAGCTACAAACCATGGGGATTTTTATCAGCAATCAATACAAACAATTTTATTCAGCCTCATCTATCTTAGCTTGTGTTTTCCTTTCATCATTTTGTAGATATCCCGAATAATTATCAAAATTAATTAATTCAGAAGTGACTACTCGTAATTCCAAATTGAGAATAAACCTATTGTTTTAAGCTTTCGTGAATAAGGTTGGAAGCTGTCTTTCTTCTTAGAGTATAAAATTATTTCTAAACATTTATATTTTTTAACAGAAAATTTTCCAAACGTTGCTTTATTAGAAAGAGTTCATTATTTTGTTTTAATTTGTGTATTTATTTATTTATTTTTTTGTTCTTGAGGGAATAGAAAACGGCAGTTTCAGGTAGATAATTATATAAGTATAGTTCCAGGTGCCATATAATTATATGTAATTTATTATTTGTTTCTTTTGAAACTAATAATAAAACGATATGACTAAGACGATGAAATATGGTTGATGAAACATGTGTAACTGACATCACAACAATATATCAGTTAAAAATCATTTTATATTTATACCTTAATATTTGAGTATTAGATTTGTATAGTTTCTGAGATTTGTATTTAAACAAAACATAAAACTATCAAATATATATATATATATATATATATATATATATATATATATATATATATAGAAAATATGTGTGAATAGTCTAGGTTAAATTCATCAAAATGTAGGTTTTATTTTTTGTATTTTCAGAATTCTTATAATATTTATAACTATTCATACATTAATAGTTTATAAATATTATATATATATATATATGTAAATTATATTATATATATATGTATTATTTAATGTTTTATATATATATATATATATATATATATATATTGTGTGTGTGTGTGTCACTTGTGAATCTAGAAATAAATGCAACTAAATTACTACTTTCTTTAAATATCCACCCAAACCATTTGGTTTTTAAACAAAACATAAAGATAAAAAATAAATCACGTGGATGGACAGAGACTTTAAACAGAACTGCAACGAAGTAAAATAACCAACAAAATGTTGAAGTACTTCATCAAGTGGCGTGTTTCCTGAGTCATGAATAGTGTTTATGTTTGTGGTCCGAGCGGTCCAAACTTGCTGGCAGCCCGTGATTAATGCTGCCCCTGATTAACGTGAGACCCACTTAACATAATCTATCTTACAACTTGCTGTTTTCATTATGACATGCATCAAACAATCTAAACTTCTGTATAAATGTGCGGTGCATGCATACTTTAATAATTGTTGTTTAAAACCAATGTAAGGGTTAAAAAACATTAAGTACTTTCAAGCCTAAGAATACCTTGATGTCTGTGCATGCGTACTGACTGTGTAGGAGAAGGACAATTAGTGTTGTAACATATATTATATTAAATCTCCTTAAATCATAATAAAGGAAATCTAATTAGTACAACTCCATTATAGTTTATTTTACAGAACGTGCTTTGTAATCATTTTCAAGGAAAGGTTAATTTGTTCCCATCCTAATTTTCCAAGCATGGAATGTTTTGCATTAAATTCAATCTTTTATGTTTTTATCCTACAATTTGAATAAAATACATTTTTGAAAAATATTATTCATATAAATGTCCTTTTCAAGAGAATCCTCAGAACTATGTACTACGTGATACATGTTTATATTTAAAAAACTTTTAGGCTTGAATATAGTAACTCCGACTTTGGCACACTAGAATGACTGGTGAAACTACTTTATTGAATTTCCTGTACTTACGCATTATTTATAGGAAGGTTGCACTTTATTCCTTTGTTTGAGCTGTATCGTTCCTTCGTATAGGTTTAGCACTTGTATTTCAGATGTTGTCACATATCTTTATATACAAAATACTTTGTTTGAGCTGTATCGTTCCTCCGTATAGGTTTAGCACTTGTATTTCAGATGTTGTTACATATCTTTATATACAAAATACTTTGTTTGAGCTGTACCGTTCCTCCGTATAGGTTTAGCACTTGTATTTCAGATGTTGTCACATATCTTTATATACAAAATACTTTGTTTGAGCTGTATCGTTCCTCCGTATAGGTTTAGCACTTGTATTTCAGATGTTGTTACATATCTTTATATACAAAATGCTTTGCTCAGGACTATTTTTTAAACTTAATCGCTACGCAATTAATTGCGTCTTCCCTCATGAAGATTTTATTTTGAACAACATTCCCTTCACACAAAATAATAAGGCCGTGTCTTACTTGAAAGTTTGCTTGTTTTGAAAAGCCTCCAGATTTTACACCACCTACTGTAACAATAGAAAAACATTACCACAACACGATTTCTGTATTCAATTACGTATTTCCTGTCATATATACTTTACTTTATTTTCACTTATCAAATACTTTATATTTATTATGTGAGTCAGGTCTTTATTTATTACATTCGTTTGAAATTGAAATAATTTTTCTTTTTAATGTAACATTAAAAAGAAAAATCTATATTAATCTCATATTTGAGATTAATCTAGATTATTGTAGTCGGATAACGAGAGAAAAAATAAAAAACTTATTTAGGCTCCTGAGGTTACATTTCTGAGGATATTAGCAAAAATGTTATTTTTTAGATTAGGCGATAATAGTGCAATTTTTATGCGATACTATTTACTTGCTTCAACTAACGCAAATTGCCCTAAATGTTTACTTTTAAAATATGAACGATGGATAAAAACAAGCCATTCTACCATCCGTATAGGTTCAGTAATAAATAGGTAATCTTAGTTATTTATTTTGGAAAACACTAGTTACAAGGTACTAGTTACTAATTTAGACCTCTATTATGTTGGGCCTTATAAGGAGAAGAACATAGGGGGCGAGAATTTTTAAAAACCTATGCCAAACTTGTACCTAAAGGAAAGTGTTGATACATTATTAGAAAACATTTAAAATAATTGTTAAAATAGGTTTATCACAGAACATTTCAATGTGAAAGCCAGAATCATAAACGTATGCTACGTATGGGTGATCAGGTTTTGTACCATAAGAAAGACAGAAGAAGATAAAAGGTTATTTTTGTTATGATAACACGATTTTACAAAATAAGCAAACGAAAATAATTATTTATGTCTCCTTTCTCCAAAAATGATTGATTAGTAATTTATGCGAGAATACGTAATTTTAATTTGAATGTATTTTAGATTTTTTGAAATTATTAATAATTTCATCAGTACAATAAAACATAGGAAATCGTAATTGTACTTCATGTATTCAGTTATTTAATTATGATAATATTTCCCTTTGTCTATTTTTAAAATGGTATTTGTCGAATTGAATCGAAACTTATAAAAGTTTTTGATTGTATCAAGGTTATAAACTTACTTTTACACTCGCTTTTGCTCCTTCAATATTATTTCAAAGTGATAACCGACAGTTATTAACTTAGTTTAACCATCAAGCTATGCTCGTAACTTATATGAAATAGTGAGAAATGTAAAAGTTTTCTTCACAAGGGCAACACACTGATCTGAGCGTACCTGCTATTATACAGTATAAATAGGTTTGTCGATATGATCGTATAAAATTAGAATCCACCAAAAAGTTCACTAACTAATAATGTAGATTAACTCAATAAATATTATAAATGAATGCTAATCATTCAGAATATTTCCAATAATTTAATATTTACAGATTCCGTCAATGAAATATAAGATAGTGTCACGTCGGTATCGCGGCCCGTGATTGAGTGGGTCATCAATCACGTGACTGCCACTGATAACAGCTGATTACGCTGCCAATAAACTGATGCTGCGGTGCAGTCTGAAACATTCAAAAATGACAGGGGGAGGGGGCAATTCCTCCTTGCCTAATATATTAGCCTGGTTTGAAAAGTAAGTAAACGCCATGCCTAAAGGCAAGCGTTGAAGCATTATAGATAATTTTATATATTTTCTAATATTTTTTGCATTAATTGATTTTTGAACTGTTTTATAGCTATAATGATAGATTGCCGGGTTATATTAAAATGTAATGTATATTGGAAAAGGGTAATGGTTTTTTGTAAAAATATAGATAACTCATGAAATACATGAAATACCACTCTATATATTTAACGTACATCATTTAGTAAATTAGTAAAAACTTCATAATTAAATAATATCTGGAACATTATCGTTGATACACTTCTACATGCGACCTATAGCTGTTATAAATGTAGAAAAGGGTTTTTTTTTCAACATATATCTAAAATTCTACTTTTAACTGAAAAGGAAAACTCCAAGTCCATCACCAAATCAAATACAATTTGCTGGTCATAAAAAAAACTTATATCTAATTTCATTCCAAGTTGTACTAATTAAGTACTTGTAAGGATAAATATAGCCCTAAATATCATTTGTAACCCTAATTGTTATTGTTGAAATTCGATTGAAATTGTTACAATAATCATTCTTGTAGATTCCGAAGCTCATACCATTTGTAGATTGTAAGCTGTTTGAAAAAACCAATATATATAAAATAACAGTAATACATTTCCATACGTTACCTTCACTAGCCAACATGCCCACCCTAAGGTGGATCAAGTCTATTCGAAAGATTCTCACTCCATTACATACTTAATAATAAGGCTGTCACTTATTCCCGTAGGAAAAGATATCTTCTATATCTAAAAAATGTTTTTGTTTTGTATGATTTATTTTCCAAAATATGATATAAGTATAAAAGTTATTATGAAATAACCCCCTATGAAGGTAGGGAGTTTGGGACACTCTGTACATATACAGCACAGCAGCATGAATAGAGAGCTGTACTCTGTGAAAGTTGTACTGTACGTTAGTTCCACTCCGGTAGTGCCAACTGAAATCTTAGCGTATTCAACTGACTGCCGTATTGTCCGGTAATACTACCTACTATTCATGACTTGTGTCTGCCTCTTCGTACGTCTTTAGTGTCAAAGTTGTACTGTACGTTAGTTCCACTCCGGTAGTGCCAACTGAAATCTGAGCGTATTCAACTGACTGCCGTATTGTCCGGTAATACTACCTACTATTCATGACTTGTGGTCTGCCTCTTCGTACGTCTTTAGTGTCAAAGTTGTACTGTACGTTAGTTCCACTCCGGTAGTGCCAACTGAAATCTTAGCGTATTCAACTGACTGCCGTATTGTCCGGTAATACTACCTAATTACTATTCATGACTTGTGTCTGCCTCTTCGTACGTCTTTAGTGTGCTTAAAGTTCTTTCCTGAGAAGTGTAGTTGGAAATAAACCTCTTCGCCGATAAAAAAGTATTTCTTCATTTTTAGCCCCCTATTTCAGTATTACTTCATATTTTCCTATACATTTTCATCGTCCTCCTAAATGATCTGCAAAACTCCGTTGACTTAAAGATAATAACAAAAATGGCTGTATTTCGGTATTCACTCTTAGTGACGTGTCACTCAAAATATATGTACGTCGACAAGGTATCTAGGGATGGTGATGACCAGGCGGCTCTCAACAAAGGTCGCTGCAACCCGAAGGATCCACACATCTCCGGTCTGCTTTCATGCCTCTGGCTCCACTTCTTCGCCGCTCTTCACCGCTTACCACCTACACTAAGCTGCTCCTTTACACCTCGATCATACGGCCATCCATCCTTGTATGGTACAACTAGTTGGCCGCTCCCCCAGGAAACCGATCGAATCATTCCAAGACGGGTTCGTTTTCTATATAGACCCCTTGGTTTGTTCGGAACACTGACATGTTGCGCTCACTTGACATCTCTACGTTCGGCGACTAAATCAAGACAAGGCGCAAGCTCGGCACCTCTTTGACTCGGCTGATTCCTCGGAGTGGGATCACGTCAGAGTCTAGGCCTCCTCTGAGGGCCCTGCTCCACTGCACAACCTAAGACGACTCTCCCTAGACGCTTCGCACATTTAGACTTGTCGTTCATCCTCAAACTCCGTCGACCACGTACATCTTCTTCATTGTTTATCTACTTGTTATACACTTGACTCCATTAACTACACTTCAGCACCATTCTCCCCCAGTACTAAAGTGTATGCTGTGATACACTAATGCTTCTGCTCTCCAGTAGTTATTGGGACATTGTTTCAGAAGCTGCTCTGAGGGTAACCAACCCGTCTTCCACGGTTCAGTTCAGTTCAGGTCAAAACCTATAGTTAAACTTGAATACATCAACTTCCATCATAATTCAATTCAATTTCATATTTACAGAGTCCATCTGTGGAGTATTAGTTCATGTCACGCTCGGAACTGCGAGATCTCGCGGTTAAATTACTCGTCGATCACGTGACTGTTGCTGATTACAGCTGATTACGCTTACAATAAATTCAAAAAAACGTGCAGTTTCAACTTATTTACCAACTCAACTCCGCATGCGCGTTTCTTATTAACTCAAATTTAATAAGAAACGAATTAAATTTAATACTATTGATTAACATAAACATAAACACGGTTTCAATAATGTTTGCTTCCTGACCAGTATTTAAATTACTTATAAAGTAATTAAAATACTTACTTACTTGATAGGTATTATTTTGCTATAAGTAATACACACTGGATGTGTACAAAGGTAATGTAAGAAATGCAGTAATCTCAATTATACTGATTTTATGTTCAATCAACATTCAAACACTAATATTTCGTTGTTATTGTAGTTTATTTACTACTTAAAAATTTCTGTCACTTTTTAGTATTTCGCTTACAAAGCTAAAATCATCAATTTTTTATTTTAATTTGATTTCTTTAGACGTAATTGTGTAAATCATTTCCAATGATTTTTCATTTTAACACGTTCACCCCGAAATGCGCCACCGGTGGCGCACGCTCAAAAATTCCAACATCAATAATTCTCGATGTTTTAATAACATAGACTACTCTAAACCCCGACGTTAGTATTGTTCATGAGGAACGGTTTTATTCGCATATTATTATTCTATAATGTTATATAATACGTATGAATCAATATTTATCATATTTAATTCACATTAAAGTATGTGCCACCGGTGGCGCACGTCGTCCCCTGGTGAAGAAAGGTACTTTCTCAGACGACGTGCTACACCGGTGGCGCACTCTATTAGTGACAAAAAATAGTGCGCGTAGAGCTTCTATTGGCAGCCTTAAGAGTGCGACACTTGCCGGAGCTACTTATAGCGCTCTATTAGCAACAATACGAATCAGACCTTCTTTATAAGCCGCCATTACCTGTCTTCTTGTCGTAGAGATTGTTCTGTGTTGCTGTAAGTTCAGTGAGTTCATTTTTATTTTAGAAAATGGATGAATCAGACATCGATGACGCCCTTGATGATGACTTTAGTGATCGTTCTTTGACCGATTTTTCAGTTAGTGGCAGTGAATATATGCCATCAGATGAGGAAAGTGATGTAACAAGTGCAGAGGAGTTGAATGAAGAAGATGGCGTTGTTAGTGATTTAGATGAATTGGAATTGATGGAAGTAGATGAGGAATATCAAAGGGTTAGAGAGGAGAGTGGAGACGAAGAAGGCAATAATATTGAAAATGTAAGTGACCCTGTACAAGATGTAGTTTGTAAGGTTCATTGTGAATATGTAGAAAATAAGTTAGAGTGGACAGAACCAAAATTGACATGCAGATCATATCCTTTCACAGGAAATGCAGGCTTAAAAACTGTTGGCCAATTTAATTTAAAATGATCCATTTGAAATTTATAAACAGTTCCTAGATGATACATTATTGAATTTGATTGTTTTGGAAACTAAGAGGTATGCACATCAGTACCTTGCTTCAAAGCCTGTAAAAAAAGCGTTCAGCAATGGCTAGATGGGTTGATTGTACAACTGAAGAGATACACAAATTTTTTGGTGTACTGATGATCATGGGCATATGCCCATTGCCTCAAAGACAAATGTACTGGTCAAACAATCCCATGTACCAAAATAGTGTCATCAAGAAAAGTATGAGCAGAGACAGATTTGACTGTCTCCTAAAATGCCTACATTTCCAAAATAATGAGGAACCAGCAACTGAAGAGCCTCGGTTGTGGAAAATAAAGAAACTGCTCAATCATTTAAATGCAAAATTTGAAAGTCTGGTAACACCTGAAGAGTCACTAGTTATTGACGAGTCTATGGTTCCATGGAGAGGGCGTTTGATTTTTAAACAATATTTGCCAAAAAAGGCTCATAAATATGGAGTCAAAATTTACAAGATTTGTACCACTGATGGGTATACTTTAAAAGCAAAAATTTACGCTGGTAAGTCAGACGTAACTGCAAGAGAGGCACATGCAGATAAAATTGTCATGCATTTGATGGAATCATTTCTAAATGAGGGTAGAACACTGTTTGCAGATAACTTTTACAACTCCACAAGGTTGGCCAACACTCTGCTTGAGAAGAAAACTTATGTTTGTGGCACCCTTCGAAGTGACCGAAAAGGCAATCCAAAAGAAGTCACTAGCAAAAAATTAGCCAAAGGTGAAGTAATTTGTCAAGAAAGCAGTACAGGAGTAAAAGTACTTAAATGGCATGACAAAAGGCCTGTACTGATGATAACCACTCGTCCTGAAGACGTTTCTACTCTTGTGGCAAGCAAAAAAACAACAAAGAAAGGCGAGGTTGTCATGAAACCATCATGTGTTCATGGCGTACAATGCAGCAAAAAAAAGGAGTGGACTTTTCAGATCAGATGTCCTCTTATTACACTCCTATCAGAAAGACTCTCATTTGGTACAAAAAAGTTGCACTGGATCTTCTCCTAGGTACTTGTGGAGTGAATGCACTAGTAACTACATAACAAGTACTCATTAAACCAAAAAAATTGTTGTATGCTCACTTTCAGAGAAAAAAAATACTTCGAAATCTCCTTGAAGGAGAAAATGTTGGAGCCCTTGTTCAAACACCCCAAGATGGCAGGCAAGGTACCCAAGAAACTAAAACATGTGCTCTCAAAGCGTGAAGGGACTGCAAGAGAAACCAGGTAAAATATTTCATTTTAATTTTATATAAAATTACAATATATCTACACTACGTCTTATAACAACAACAATAACACTACATACTAGTTTAGATCCAAACTAATGGATCTTAGTTTTCGTCAATTTACCTGCATGTTCATCAATTTAGTTCAATAAAATTAGTGATCTGCATTTTTGCTATGAATTTGTAAAGTTTATTTCAACATGGTTTCCCATATATTTGATAAAAATATAATTAAATACGTTTTATGAAAGTACAAACATCCAATTAGATTTATTCCTTACAGAAAACGGTGTGTCAGCTGCTACAGCAAAATGAAGGAAGAAAGGGGGGCCAAAGCAGCAAGGACGTACGCAAAAACGTGTTTCAACTTACTGCAAAGGGTTGCGATGAGACTCCTACAATGTTGCTTAGAGTGTTTTAACTCCAAGCACTAAACTGAACACCATTTGTAATAGGGAAAGCTAATGTTTAATTAAAATATCTTGAGTTTCAAAATTTATTGCTTTGTATTTTTTTTCCACTAAAAAAGGTCTTTATCAAAACCCGACGTGCGCCACCGGTGGAGCACATTGTAAAAAGGTTTCCATATGTATCGGACAAAAGTCATCTAAAACAAGTTGTAAAACTACGGCTTGGTTTAAAACCAAACTAAAAATGCCGTATAAGAGTGTGCCCACGGGTGGCGCACGTCGGGGTTTTGGGGGGATCGGCATTGTGCCACCGGTGGCGCACGTCGGGGTTTTGAGTGGGGAAAATATTGATTCATTTATCCCCGTCGGGCTGAAGGTGTTAATAAGTTTAAATTTTTAGTGACAGTCATTCAAATCAACACTTTAAGAAAGATTTGCTTATATCTGATTAATTAAAATAT